>NC_026006.2:59060996-59233496 GCF_000442705.2 Elaeis guineensis | reverse complement strand
CTCCGATCCCGTTGCAAGCCCTACCACTGGCCTTTGCCTTCACCTCCTTGTCACCGTGATTCTTTTTTTTTATATATGATATATATCATTCCACTGGAATGAGATTGACTCCGTTGGAGTGAGTCCAGATTCACTTATAGGAGAAATGGGTCACTTCCATTTCATTGACTCTATTGGAGTGAGTCCAGATTCACTTACAGAAAGATTGGGTCACTTTCATTTTTTTTTTAGAATAGAAAGCGAAATGAGATTTTTCTCGATCAAATGATTGGAATGGAAGTCATCCATTCTGATTTTCATTCCATATCTTAATTATCTCAATCAAACACCTCCTTGTTGCAATCATAAACTATCAGGGAAAAAAATATGGTGATGATCAAAAGCAACTGTGAACTTACAGAACATAGAGAACTGCCAATAGGAAGCTACACACCCAACAAAAAGTCCGACTTTATGAATGGTGACGTGCTGAATATTTTTCATCCTGATCTCTGCGAAGGCTGAAGTCAACTTTATTTCGGTATTGGCCAAAGTGCCCCATTGATCCAGTTGAACGACAAAGAAGAGCCACATGTCTCCAATTCAAATCCCGCTAAAGGCAGTTAATGGTCGTTAAGAGCATGATCATGATCTCGAGATCAGTTATACTTGTTCGGCTATTATTGTAGGTGATTATTCCAACATCAAGAGGATGTTTAGTTTACAATCAAAATAAAAATAATCAAATTTTTAGAAGTATTTGATTCACGATTGAAATTTAAATTAAAAGTGAAATAAAAATTTGAATTCTTAGAAGAGCCTGGAGATTGCATTTTAGGTTGGTTGGATTATTTCTATTCTATTCCGAAATCAAAATTAAAATAAAATTTTTTTCAACTAAAAAATTGAAATGAGAATCATTCATTTGTATTCTAATTTCAGACCCCCCTCCTTCAAATCAAACACTTTTTAACTCTCTAGCCCTCGGCACTAATCTTGGAGTCTAGCCTACGGAGCTTATCTCCTCACTTTAGTCTTCGGCCAATCTCAGCTTCTTAATTAAATGAAGGCTTCTACAATGCATTGGGGGGCTTTAGTCGCAAAATGTTGAATTATGAATTTGCAATGATGTGATATGCTCGGGTCCATCCTTCGACATTATCAACGTCTTTTTTTTTTTTTTGGTAAAACATTATCAACGTCTTTTCAATACCATAATCCAGGACAAGCAAGTTGTAAAATGCCCCAATAGATGGCCATCCTCCAATTGATATAGAGTAGATCCAGGACCAACCCTATGGAAGCCATTAGGAAATTACCCCCAACCAGTACCAAATGAAATTAGCCACTTGTCAGAACGTCGAGCACCAGACTAAACGTAGGCCAGCCAATAAGGCAGTCCTATGGACGTTGAATTCCTGCAAATCCTTTGGAGGACACTACGTAACCACTTCCAACATGAGTTGAGGCCAAATGAGCTACGAGAATCTATGTGGGTATGTATCTAGTGCTGCATCACCCACACACCGAGAATATCTTTGATGCTTTTACAAAATTAAGAAATCCATATAATACTTTTTAATTCACTATTTTGGATGAGATCCAATATCGAAGTAGTCTCTTTTCTTGCCATTGAACAAGTGGTAGAAAGAAAAGGCCACATTCCTTGCTTACAGGATCATACCCTAATCCACAGGCCATCAATTATATCCACAAAACTCTATATCACATCAATCTTTTAATTATTTAAATTCCGCTTGATCTTTAATGTGCAACCACAGTTCACAGTGTTGCAATGCTGATGCAGCCTGGTTAGCCAAAACACACAATCATACACTCTCTCCCAAGCCCAAAAAAAAAAAAAAGAAAAAGAAAAAAGAAACACGAACGTTCTGGTGCTTCTTTGAGAAGATTAAACGGGTCCCAGCCGTTTGTTCGAGTGTTGCAATGAAACTTTGTAGAAAAATTCTGGGTTCTTTACCGTACTAATTTATTTTTTAAATTTTTTTATCCATTTGATATAAATTTTAATTTATTTATTAAATTAATATAAAAATTAAAAAAATATTATGTAAAATGATGTTTTTACTAAGAAAATATCATTCCAAATGATGCTTCTTTAGTCTAGTCACCAACTCATTCCCGACCTATGTGGAACCTGTTAAAAAAAATAAAAATATCATTCCACAAATATCATTCGAAATTACACTTTCAAAAATGCCATTCTAAATAGCGACTCTAAAAGTATCATTCCGAATGATGTTTTCAAAAATACCATTTCAAATGGTATTCTTTAAAGCACCATTCCAATTAGTTTTTCTAAATTATTTTATTATTATTATTATTTTGGTGCTTTCTCCTTAGTTTAATTTTTTAAACTATTTTTTTGGCACATGGTATATTTCTTATTTGTATTTTTTAAACTAATTTTTTTGATGCATGATATATATTTTATTATTATTTATTTTTTGGTGCATGATATTATTTTTTAAACTAATTTATATGGCTCTTTTAGCGTGATATTTTCTTTCCCAACTTTTTGAGACACATTTAAAGATTTGTATCCATGTCCACAGACCATAGTATCCTACCACTTGAAATTAAACAAGCAAAATATCTAAAACTCCAATAGAAATAATAATTAATAGTATAACATAGAATAAAAATATAAAGTCTGCAAAAGAAATCCTACAGTACTACAAATCTAAAAAAATACTAAGTCCCACAAGGACGTCGTGGTGCCCGTGGTCGTTTGGACCTTCTCAAAAAAATCCTCAACGGTCACTTCTGCTCATGTGTCATCTATGATGGCCTATCTCCTATATCAATGGACGTCTCCTAGGCATGCATATGAGAAATAACAGATACTGGAGCATCTATGAGCTGAGTGACCCCCTCAACTCCCTCATCTGGATGCAATGATAAGTCTGTAACAAAAAGATCAGACCACTTAGATGAAGACTCGTGATGCCAACTTAGATCTGGTGCTATCATCTGGGGCATGTAGGAAGATAAAGGCCCTAACATCTGTGGATCAAAAAGCTATGGCATATGTGCAGCATGCGGCGATGACATCTGTGGAATACATGATGATGGTATATGTGGAACATGTGGTAACGGTGTGTATCTCATATTTGATGCATAGGATGCTCCAATTGTTATCGATATCCCTAAATATGATCTCTCCATCTCCCGCAGTATCCAAATCCGCTCATTTTCATCAGTCGTAGATAGAACACGACGAGTGTCCAATATAAGACCCAACAAACGATCAATCTACGTAACAAAAACAAAATTAGCAATACATTATAAAGTATCAAATAAAGATATAATATAACCGCATAAAATATTTTACATTAACGATTAGAAGTAAAATAAAAACTTAATGAATTAAAATTTAATATGAGATTGACATAAGGTATAATTTTTATGGCCTTACCAACATACACATAGTAGAACTCTCATCCTTGTATCCTAGAACTGCATACCGAGACTGTCTGATGACCGATACTGTAATGCTAAGAAATCAAGCCATGTAGTCCTCGGTATATGGATGGCCTCCCAATATGTCATCACCATGAACTATATGATCTCGCCGTGCATTCCAAATGGTGATATGCTCTACATATCTGATACGTCAATCAATATGAGCTCTCTCTCGTTGATCAACATGATGAAGTCGCTAGCTGGTATCAAACTGCTCTGGGATGCTCTGAATTCGGCCAAACTGTCGTAGCACACGATTTGGAAGGTGCTACTCTACTACATCAAAACAAATAAGTGACATCCTAACAGTCCATATATCATGTCCATCCATACAAATCTGTGGTAAGATGGACAGTATCTGATCTGTGTATGACTTCCATACTTCCACAAAAACTGATAGAGTTAAAAATAAAGTCAGATTAGTAAACTCATTTTTCAATAGATTATGAATACTATAAAATGATATTTGCACATAAATTAAAATTATCCATCTACATGTATCAATTAAGGTATCTAGCTGATATTTATAAACTCATACCACTTTTGTCAACACATGGTGAATGTTGAATGCAACATTCCATTTGCGTGATAGTATATTCATATTAATTAAATTTTATCGGATAAAAAATAGTACTAAGTTTTAAGTAATGAAATTAATATTTTTATACCTATATCCTCAAGGTGCGTTTAATTTGAATGGAATATCGGGGTTGTGCTGCTCTGGTGGCATCTCAAGCAACTATCTCCACAATGTGCTGATAATAGGCATCCTCTCCCGTGCCAAATATGTTAATTCTAAAAAAATCATACATAATATGTCCAATCAGAGCTACAATAGAATATGAAAAATTAAAATTTATATATCACATACCTGCAATAATATAAGATAACCATCAATCTCCGACTGATTTGCTGCAAAATCCCTGTACATAGCCCTATACAGGCAAACTAGTACTGCATTGTCCTAACTGAGCCTACGAGCAAAATCTAAATCCTCTAATAATGGTAAAAACATCAACTTCATCTTGTTATATAAAGTATCAGGTAAAAGGGCATCCCCTAGTAACTGTAGTATGTAGTCCCTGATATGTTGTCGCACCATCGCCTTTGGTGCAGCATCTCTAATGTGTAAATGTCAATAATGATCATCCAAACACTCCATCCTTAATCGTGAATAATCAAAGAACTGGACCTCAGGCTGAACCCCTAGTAATCGGTAGCACATAGCCTGCCACTCTGGAATGCTAAAAGTGGGATAAGCTCCTGTAATTGCCTCACCATCAATTGATAGTCTGATGAGGGCACTAACATCCTGTAATGTGATGGTCACCTCATCGAATGAAAAATAAAATGTGTGTCTCTAAGCATCATCTCTCAAGCAAGGTAGTAACAACATCAACATCCATCTGTATCCACCCAATCCGATACACTCCATAAAATCTTAGATATCATAAATAATCTACAACTCTATCTGGGATGTCCTCTATATGTCAGCATCGGCTCGTCGTAATCGAAGATGTCTAGGCTCCTATAATAAAATAAAATAATTAGATAATGTATATGTCTTTAACAAGATTCTCTTTATAAAAATATAAATAGTAAGAGTAGGAATAGAATGCTTACATTGCCATCTAAGATAGCCTGTGAGTGTTGGATCTCCTGCAATGTAAGAATATTACGGTCTCGAGGGCTCGAACGCCATTCTTCATAAGCCATAACAAACTAATGAATCCAAAACAATGACATACATCCCAAGTGTACTAGAGCATGAGAAATATGATACTAATTTATTGCATGAGAAATATAACTCTGTAATTATATATAGAACAATGGATAGAATAATATACAACTTTGGACATAGACTACACAGCATTCAACTATCGAAAATACATAAAATAATACACAACTCTAAAAATACATAGAGCAATATATCTGCTGCTTTTAATTTCTTCCACTGCTTGAAGTTGATGTGTGTAGAAGTAACTTAGGACAGCGATGACGATTATGATCATGTTCCCTACAAATGCCACAATGATTCTTGCTTCTTATTTGCCTATCATCCATATCATTTCACAGCCTTGTTGAGTTTGGCCTATCTTTCTACTTAGGTCTCAAACGATGATGATCAGAAATATATGTGAACATATTTATGGACATCCAATAGTCTTTATATGGTAATGGATAAAATTCGCTACTCCAAGCATTCATGTATGCTGCAACTGGGTATGCATCATCCACGAATCTACTAAAATGTACAGCAATTTCTTGACACATAATTAAAATATGGGAACAAGGATATCTATAGATGCTTCACTTTCTATAAGAATATTTTCTGTCACTTAAAGTCACAGTTTAAAAATTTTCTCTACCTCTTAATCCTGCACTTGCTCTCTTCATTAGCACTTCATATATGCCTCGTTGGATATTGAATGCTATTACAGTATGCTGGTTAGTTTTAACTTGATCTTCTATAATTTTAATTGTAACATGAAGAGTAAAAAAATTATTTGGGTTCTCCTGCATATATCTTGAGGCTTGGATACATCTTATATTAAATATTTCACAAGACAGTAAAATATCATTTGAACACAAGCTGTAATTGGCATATTTCTCGCTCCTCGTAAGACACTGTTAAAAATCTCTTTCTCTGACAAATTTATAGTTAAAACCCCATAGTGCATACTGGCATCATGTGCCAATATCCACTTCTCTGGTTCCAACTCAGACAGCTAACTTTAAGCCTCTACATTCACTATCTTGATCCTACCCATGATAAAGTCGAGCTTACAAACTTGATGAGTGCTCCCTGCTTGCCATACTGCTCTTTTAAGTTGTACATTTTTAAAGTGAGTATTGAAATTACTGCAGATATATCTTAAACAATATCGATGATAGGTACATAGTGGACTCTATCCAATAGACTCATCTGCAATGGTATTTAATATTTCTCGATGTCTGTCAGAAATTAGACGTATTCCATTTCTATCTTATACGACATGTGTCCAGAGCCGAAAAAGAAACCAACTCCAACTAGCAGTCATCTCCTCATCCATAATTGCATATGCTAAGGGACAAATCCCATTCTCTGCATCAACTCCTGTTCCAATTAATATCTTATCTTTAAACTTCTCATATAAGTACGTGCTATCGATGCTGATCATAGGACAGCAGTACCTCCAACCCTAGAAGGATGATTGGAAAGCTCAGAAAATATAATTTAAAACTCGTACATCAAAATTTTTAGTTGGAAAGAAATCCCATTAAACAACAGTACCAGAGTTTACATTTTGGAGTGCAGCCATATAATAGGATAATTTTACATAAGATGGCTCTCTTTTTCCATAAATATCAATTTAGGGGGTGTTTGGTTGGGGGGAGTAGGGGTCTAAAATTGAAATCGAAATGCGTGACTCCCACTCCAACCATTTGGTTGGAAGGAGTCTCATTCCGATTTCGATTCTGAAGTGGAATAGGAATGACTCAATCTATATATAACTCAATCCCTACTCTCCTCTATGGATTTAATTTTTCATTTCAATTCTGATTTCGATCACGAACCAAACACTTTGGGTGATTTGGCCATTCTGATTTCAATTCCAAGCCCTTCCGATTCTCATTCCTATTTTGATTCCGATTGCGAACCAAACACCCCCTCAATGCCTTCTGTTTTCTACACCATACTTTCTTGTATGATATTGTGTATTGAAATTTCTCATTAACGGTTGTCACAATAGCTTCAACTTTAACATTTGAATCTTTCTCAACCAAAATCGGACTAGTGTGCCAATCATTCTTCTACTGACATATTTATGGTCTCGACTTAATCCCACAAATAAACAAGTATGAGAACTCTCATATCTTATGATCTAAAAATATTCATGTTTTTTCAAAAATACAGTATGAAGCCTCTATTTATATTCTTGTTCAGTATCTGATGATGTACATTGTATGGACTACAACTTTGAATGTGATTGAACTATATTGTATGTTCGATACTTTCGAATGTGATAAAGATCAATAGCTCTTTTTTGTTCATCTTTACTTTGAAACACCAGATATATAGAAAATTTAGTCATCGAGGAGTTTCAAAACTGATAGTCAGAGTTCAATCTTCGACCAGCACTAACACCACCACCATGATCTAAATTTAAGTTGTTAAAAAATTATGGAGGTTCATGCAAACAAAATTTAGGTTCTCCCATATTATCATCTTCATACAAATGAAGTTCAGGTTCTCCTACAATATCTGGCTGATCATCTTCATCACCATCTTCATCTTCATCATTGTTACTCTCCTCATCAAGCCATTCTTCTTTAGCTTCATTCTCATCTGACTCCAAATCTCAGTTATCAAAATTTATTCTAGTATTGACCTAATCATTGTCTCCCATTGGAGTGTCGTATCCCGTACTTACTGCTACTTCCACCATAAGAGAAATCACTATAAGAGAAGTTACTATAGGATTTTGAATAATTGGACAACTTAGGGTCAACAGCATTAGAATGTTGTTCTACAACATGGCCTCAAGATCAATGGTTCGTACCATAGAACTTATGAAAGGCGAAAAAGGTCCAGGAATATTGCCCTCTTGGGTTAAAAGCCTACTAAAGTACCTAAACCTTAGTACTATCATTTGAGTAATATTTTTACTATCATTTGAGTAGTATTTTCAGTAAATGGTACATCTTCCTTTTCAATATATAATTCAACATATCAGCATTCTGAAAATTTCAAAAGAAATGTTAACATTTCTTAGATATCTTTATCATCATCAATTAGAACTAAGATATACTTACTCTGCATTAACTATCTCAATAAATTAGGAGATTTTCATCTCAATTTGATTTCATATTTTTCTCTATCTATAGGAATACCACTGTATAAATGGTCCAATAATTCTTGACGTGATAATGATGAAGACAGCCTAACTATCCAACTCACAGACTGACTGTACTGCACGCCATTTTCTCTATTTCTATTATACCATCATAATACAATAGTAGACAAATCCGAGCACTAGCCATTTTCTCAAAAAATTCTATGATAATATCAAAATCAAAATATTTAGTATTAATAATTATTTTAATAAAATAATTTATATAATAAATACATCTTATCATCAACTAATAGGTAAAGATAGGTCCTATCCCATTCAAAAATTGGATTAATTCTATAAGTATTTACAGTAATCAAACGATATACAATAGAAATCGAAAGAAATTTGGTAGTATTTTTCTTAGTTCTTCCCATACGGTTGAAGATGTGTGAGAAGAATTAAAGAAAAATACTGTCCAAAATTTTTCTCAAATTTTTTGCGTATCGTTTACTTATTGTAATTACCTACAGAATTAATTACAACTTCCAAACTGTCCAAACTGGATAGTCAATTGATAATGTACATAATTCTCTCGTCCGTACAAAAATATATAAATATATGGATATTGTAGAATATGTATATTAATCAAGAGACAGATCTATAATTCTATATAATATAATATATTTAAAATTTTCAAATTAGCCATCTACCACAGTATCGAGTAGCATTGCAAATGGGTCGGGTTGGGTCGGGCACTATCTCTAATTGAGCCCGATTCGAAAATTTTTTTCGAGCTTTGGATCAAGCTTAGGCCTGATGATTTTAGGAAAAATCAGATATGGACCTATTTTCAATAATATAACAAATAATATTAGTACATTAACAGATATATTAAATTAATGAGTATATTAGCTGAAAAGAAGAGATGACGGAAAGAGCCCAGGGGGAGAGAGAAAGAAGGAAGAGGGGCACGGGGGTTGGGGGTGGGGTGGGTTTGGGCAGAGGGGGAGGGGGTATCGGATGGGAAGACAGGGCTTGGGGGGGGGGAGGGGGGGTAGCGGCTGATTGGAGGGGGAGGGGGTGTCGGACGGGGGGAGGGGGGTGGTCGGGCAGACAGAGAGCGAGAAAAAGAAGAGAGAGCCCGAGGGGGAGGGAGAGAGAAGGAAAAGGGGCGTGGGGCAGGGGGCGTCGGATGGGACTGGGGAGGGGGAGGGGGCGGTTGGTTGGGCAGAGGGAGAGAAAAGGAAGAGAGGGTCGGTGGGGGTTGGGGAGGGAGAGAGAAGGAAGAGGGGGAGGGGGAGAGAGAAGGAAGAGGGCGTAGGGGTAGGGAGGGGGCATCGGATGGGAAGGGGAGGGGGAGTCGAACAGGCGATCGATCGGACAGAGGGAGAGAGAAGGAAAAGAGGGCCACCAGGGGGGCTGGGGGAGGAAGAAAGGAAGAGGGGGAGGGGGAGAGAGAAGGAAGAGAGGGCCGTGGGGGAAAGAGGGGAAGAGGGGGAGGGCACGATGGCTTACTGAAAGAGATCGACGTCGTCGGAAAGAAGGAGGTGGTGCGGGAAGGAGCACTATATATATATATATATATATATATATATATATATATATAACGATGTAAAAACGTCATTTTGAATGGCGTTTCTAAAATCGCCATTCAGAATGGCATTTTTTATACTAAAAATTTTTTTTCTACAGTTCCACGTAGACTGAGGAGCTTGTTGAGTGAACCAAAGAAACGCTATTTGAAATGACGTTTTCTACTAAGAAAATATCATTTCAAATAGTATTTTTTTTATATTAATTTTATAAATAAATTAAAATCTGTATCAAATAGATAAAAAAATAAAAAAAATCAGTATAGTAAATGACTCAAAAAATTTTTAAAGAGAAATATTTTGTGCATCACGGAGGTTGCAGCTCCACGTGTACTATCTGCGGTGATTGGCTCCCATGCGAGGTTGGTGAAAAAAAATTTATTTTTCTCATTGCATCTAATTTCGTGCGTGAGCTAATCATCGTAGATGAAGCGCATGAGCTGCATTGCCTGCAGTGCACAGAGTATATCTCTTCTTCCAAATGCCGCAAGATCCAAATTTTTGAGAAATTTTTTGTGCATCAGGACTGATGAAATATATATATATATTTTTTTTCACGTATAGTCCGATCCGGGCCAATCATCGTGTGCAGTGCACGAGTTCAGCGCAGGGTGCACAAAGAATTTTTCAAGTTTGAATCACCAAATCAGCCCATCAAACTTGAGGCCCAAGAAATCCAGCGGAAAGGTCACAAACCCTAGCGCCCGGTCGTCCGGTAATAAAACCCCTCCCGTCGCCGCATTTCCTCGTCTCTCCTCAAAACTGCACACAGAAAGATCGAGAGGGCAACAGAGAGGGTAGAGCGATGGTGTCGCTCAAACTCCAAAAGAGGCTCGCCGCCAGCGTGCTCAAGTGCGGGCGAGGAAAGGTCTGGTTGGATCCCAATGAAGTCAACGAGATCTCCATGGCGAATTCTCGTAAGCTCTCTCTCTCTCTCTCTCTCATTCTCTCTTTCCGCCTTTTTCTTCAAGGGCTAGGATTAGTGTTGGGGCTCAAGAGACGAGCCCTAGGTCCGAGATGAGTGCGGATGCTTGATCTTGATCTGTTGTCGATTGATTTATGTATGTTTTTATATTTGCTTAAATTTTCGCTTGGGATGCCTGGATTTGAGTATTTTTTTTGGTTTGTAGATGTGTTTCCGTGCTATAGGAAGTAAATCAAAAATCACATGTGGTTTGATTTGAAACTTATGTTCCTTTTGATTTCGATGCCACTAATGAGATTAGGGTTCTGAAGGTTGTTTACTGATTGATTTGTTTTTGATGACCTGATGTGACTTTTTAATTTCTAGTCGTTGTAATAGGCTAATACACGTGATTGGATGTGCTTTTTATGGCGGAAGCCTTAAACCCGTTTGGTTCAGATACCAGCCATGGGACATCTTCATGTCCTTATGACTGTCGGATTATTTTGTAATTGATAGACCTTTTTTTTTTTTTTTTTTTTGGGTAGACTATAAAAGAAGTGTTGTGTGAGAATCTTCTTTTACTTGGGTGATGCTGAGGTGGGGGCACCCTATTGGAACCATACATGTATTAGGAAATTGAATAGTTAAAGCATAAAAAGTAGTATTGTTTCAACTAAATGATGGGTGGAACGAAAGGCTTGGATTTTTAGTAGAATGACTTGGCATAGTAATAGAGTTATTTAGTGAACATACATGCTGGCATCTGGTTAACTTTGGATGGAACATTCATGGTGCCGCCTAAATGTTATGTTTCATTGTTGGTGCTCCTTGGTTGATATGAACTTGAAGAAAGGATGAAGTTACAATGTTCGGAAAACCTTTGATGATTCTATTGTTTAATCACCTATAAGCTGGCTTTAGCTCCACATTTTTATGCCACAAGGCTTTCTTTTTTGTTTATAGGTGCAAGATGATATCTGACACATGACACATCACCTATCATGGTCTCTTTTTTTTTCACTACATATTATTCTCTGCTTACATGCGTAATAATGTTATCAAGTGGCTATTTCATATTTCAAAATATATGCATACTAGAAATGAATTTGCATTACAACCTCATTAACTGGCCCAACAAACTACAAATGAAGTTCCATCTACACTGGTGTTGTTTATTGTCAAATGGCTTCTTTCTAAAGCTGCTGTTTTCCTAGATTTCTTGTTACCCTTGACAAAATTTATGGAATTAAAGCATATCTCCGTCAATGAAACAGTATTCATTATTTATCATTTAAAAGATTGCCTGTTTGTTTTGAAATGCAGGCCAAAATATTAGAAAGTTGGTCAAAGATGGATTCATTATCAGGAAGCCCATGAAGATCCACTCACGATCTCGTGCAAGGCGAGCATTGGAGGCCAAGAGGAAGGGACGCCATTCTGGATATGGTATGCCATCACTGGAAAGAAAAATGCAAACATTAGTCTAGTGTAACTAATGTTTCTTTAGTTGATATTTTGTGAATTCCTCAGGTAAGCGCAGAGGTACTAGGGAGGCTAGGCTTCCCACCAAGATTCTTTGGATGAGGAGAATGCGAGTTCTGAGGCGTTTGCTGCGGAAGTACCGGGAATCAAAGAAGATCGACAAGCACATGTATCATGACATGTATATGAAAGTGAAAGGTAATGTCTTCAAGAACAAGAGGGTGCTTATGGAGAGCATTCACAAGTCTAAGGCTGAGAAAGCAAGAGAGAAGACTTTGTCTGACCAGTTTGAAGCTAAGAGAGCTAAGAGCAAGGCAAGCAGAGAGAGGAAATTTGCTAGGAGAGAGGAGCGGTTGGCTCAGGTGAGATGAATTTAGTCTCGTTGATTTATATTTTTATGAAGTCCATTCTGGATATTGAAATTTATCACCAAGTGTGCTGCTTTTTTTTTTTTTTTTCCTTTTTCTGTCTATAGATAAATGGTATTTCTGCGTGTTAGTGAACATAAGTATGTGCACTAGTTTTTTAGCGGCAAACAACTTGACGCACTTTTATTGTATGGTTTTCCCCTTTATCTCTTCTTGTTATGCAACTTATGCTGAGCAAAGGGCTCTCATTGCACAGAGGGTTCAGCACTTGTTGGCTTAATTAGGAACTAATAGCTCTTTGGTTTATAAGAGGGCTGAAATCCAGGGTTCTCTTTTGTTCCTGTGGCCATCATAATATTGTGCCAAACAATTAATTTCTCTACTTTGTAGTTGATGGTGAAAGGTGTTGAGGGTGATGAGAAGGAACATTTTCCATAACTTAGTAGTAGGTGAAAAGGTTCCGTGGTAGAAATCTTTTTCCCAAAAAAATCATATTGAGCAAATACCTTCTTTTGAAAACCTACCAGATTTTAGTTTCTCACCTACTAATCATCCTTGGTTAGCAACTTGATGGAAGAGTGCTATTTTCTGTTTATTTGGAATTTTCTGTGGGTTGTTGGATGCATGACAGGCTAATCATTTTATAACTGGATATCATTTGATCCATACTGTAATATGTTGGCGTATTTGTAAGCTGATTTAGATTTTTTTTGGAAGAAGATTTGCATGGGCCTATATGTGAAGCCAACATTTGATCAACCACTTTGCTGAACGCATTTTGACTTTCCCCTTTATTTACCTTTAATGCAAGCAGGGTCCAGGTGAGCGAGCACCAGCAGCCGCACCTGTCTCTCAAACTGCCGAGTAAGGATTTTTATAAGCATTCTTTTGTAGTGCTTCAGCCACTCCAAAGTACATGCCTGAAGAATTTAACTGACATGTCTCTCTCCTGTAGGGCACCTAAGAAAGGAAAGAAGTGAAACTCAGGTGCAGCAGGTTATATGGTCTCATATATGGTATTATCTGGAGAGTAGATTTTTTGAAGTTCAAGCTAATGTTAATTTTCTTTATTGTAATGTTTCATGAGAAATCGACTGCTTGGGACCGATATTGCAAGACTTATTTGTAGTTTATTTCGAGTTTTTGTGTTAAGCTGGTATATTTAGTATTTGGTTATTAAAGTATTGGAGCTGATTTGATGACCTGGAGTCTGGTACTAATTATTTGAGATCTAAATTCTTTATTGTCAAAAGATTATGCAATTTAGAGCTCCTTTGGTATCTAGTGTTAGGGTTATGTACGATATTTGTTTTGACTGTTGGATACGTAAGCAATGCTTTGGGTAGGGATCTCCAAATTATATATATTTTTTAGCAGTAAATAGTTTAGAAGTAGCAAATCTAACCTAATAGCTGAAATCATCTAGCAAACCCTATGTCATCATCTAGCAAACCCTATGTCATCATCTAGCAAGGATTGATCCTCGTGGGTTGTTGGTGAGTGCCTGTATATTAGCTCTAGTCTCTCTTGTTAGTATTATGTTACATTATATATATATATATTATGTAAGATGTATCTTCATTTTCCACAATCTTGCTACTATTTGTTTAACTGAAATCATACATTGCCATTTCTAGTTTATTATATTTTACTTTCAATAATATTTGTATGATATGGGAGCATTTATAGGTGATTTGGCTAAATTGATGCAATTAGTCTGATTGAACTTGATCCGATGTAAGCCAAATCTGTCTAACCCGATTTTGATCTGAAGCTTTAAAAATTAAGGTACAGCTGGGTTTGGATAAAGGAGACGAGGTTAAAGATTAGGTGGGGTTGGATTCTGGATTAAGGTCTCAAAATATCTGGTTAGACCTAGCTGACCACCAACCTGACCTAGCCTGCCCAGTTTCCACCTCTACTCCAAAGGCTGGGATGACCCCTGCATCAGATCCCCAAATGAAATACAAAAGCATAAGCTGATAGATGTATGGACCCACGAGTATATAAGCACTATTGGAGTCCTTAACTTATCTAATATGGAATCAGCCCTCAACAGCTACCATCTCAATTCTCTAGTATGTGGAGGGTTTCTGGAGCTTGGCTTAGCAACCATTGTGCTTCACCACATCTCCTGGCCCTCCTGCTACCCTGTTGATTTATTCTGCTCGTGCCCGGCGTGTTTCTTTTAATCATTTTTTTTATTTTTTAACCGAGGGGGAAGGTTAATGTTCGTCCTTGCTACCAAGGAATAAATTATTGACTTTGTGCTGTTCTAGGCCCTGAGGCGTAGGTTCTAAGCTCAGCATCGCTGGGCACCCTTTTATAGATGTTGTTTATCATGTTATCCTATACTGTTTGTACCAAGCTAGAAGTTACTGTTATTCTCCCAGCTATTGTTTTTATTGCAATCTCATGATGAGGTCCTATGCATGTTTTTTTCAGTCGTTGGTTTGTGATTATAGACGATCAGTTGGGTGGTTGGGCAAAGGATGACGATAGTCTTGCTCTAAAAATAAGCAAGCAAAGGAAAGCAAGGGTCTGATTTACCCTAGAGTCCGGTTTAATGAACTAATCCAGAAAGCAACAGGATAAATGGAAAAACAAGGGATAGGAACAAACCTAGCACCAAACCAGTTAGACACAAGATGCTAGTGGGAATGAAGGAGATGACTCGTCCATGCGTAGAATGGGACAAAACAAATAGCGTAAAAAGTACCGAGACTTTTCACCGTTAGGTGCATCGGCATGATAAATTAATGTCCTTAAAAGCTCCGTGAGCCAAACGATTTGTACCGCGGAGCATGTCGATCAAAAGCTAACGCGCTATTCCGAAGGATACCAGCGTTTCAAAGTTCAATTTCCAACCTGCAATGTTGGAACTACGATAGAATAGCTTTAAAACTTCTGGATCGAGTTTAGAAACCTCACCTTATTATATGGGAATTGCATGGGAGACAGAGGTATTCGAACAGACGAACGAAGGGGAGGTTCAAGAATAAAGCTCCCTTGCACGCTTATGACGCATCTGATTTTACCAAGTAGGTGCAAAACAAAGGTTAAATTTTCTCAGATTTCCCTTTCGTAAGTGCAAGTTAATTTTTCTATAAAAAAAAACTCTGGAAACCTTTCGATATTCCTTTTTTCCTCCTAAAACCCACAGGAGAAAATTTGTGTTTGAGAAAAAACACGTCTCCAAGCTCTTGTAGTGGAAGAAAATTAAACCCAGAGTACGCTAGCAATTTTTACGTTAAAGATTCATGTTAAAAAAAAAAAAAAATGGAGCTTCAGGTGATACAAATGCTACACATGCTGCAATGTAGAAACAACTCTTGTTCAATCAACCATTACCTAAATTTCGCACCATCAATTTGGTCATTGTAACGAACCTTGGCCTGACCCTTGCTCAAAATAGTAATAATTAGATTAAGGCTTATTAGGCCATTAACATTTTCTGTGTTTCGGACCTGCGGACAATTTGTAGACAATGTTCCTCGAACGGCTATTAATGACAGCCAGTCCACCACGTCCTCTGTTGGACGCTTCAAGCTGTTGGCATCGCTGTTTTAATGATTTGCAGTGTATGCAAAGCCCCACCTTCCACAAGAGTGCCTGATAACAAACGGTTCTCTATTACCTTGATGTCAGGCAACAGATATAATGCATGACATAGCTTAGACAAGTGAGTAATAATAGTTATATCAACTGACCCACCTACTACATCAGATACATGCAAGTCTCGCAAATGTCAAATATCCAGTATGTCCTCTTGCCTCACTGCATGGCCTAACCATGACAGCAGTAGTAGTTTGCTCCACATTTCCATTGTTTCCTTCACCTGACAAACGTTGCCTTCTCTTGCGAGGGAAAGGCCCCACAGGAGAACCCTCGCCACCTCCATTTCCATCCATTCTTACCTCTTTGATTTCGTAAGTCCGAAGAAGCACCTCAAATGTCCTTACATCTGCAAGATGCAGAGCAAAAATTTATCAATTTTTAAAAGCATGTCTATCATCTCCCTAAGGGCCACAAACAATAGATCAGTGAACTTGCACCAGTTGGGTCATGAAAGCTTTGCTAAGACCAGAATGCTTGAGAATTTGAAGAGGGTCGCATCCCTAAGAATTGAAGTTCGTGACGCAATATCATCTGGAAACTTTGAAACTGCAAGTTTCTTCTGTTTCTTTTTCTTTTCTTTTCTTTCTTTTCTTTTTTTTTGTTTTTTTTTTTTTTGTTGGTGGGGGGGGGGGGGGAGGGAGGTGGGGTGGTGGTGGTGCTGGAATTGGGGGATTGCATGATTCTTCAAAATTAAATGAGCTATTTTACAAATCTAGAAGAAATATGGCTAAGTCAGGGAAATGACAGTATGGTTGAGCTCAAAGGCTGGAGAACTAGCTAAGCAAAGAATCGAGCATAATGGACAAACTGCATTCAAGCTCCACCGTAATCAAAAGCAGGCATGTGGTTCACTCCTGGAAAGGTGCAAAGGTAAATTGCTACATAGATCTTGTATCACAGAGAGAGAGAGAGAGAGAGAACCTGTAAAATTTGATTTTAAAGCCTCGCATGAGTGCTGCACTTGCTCTATGCATGGAGAAAATGAGCATAATACACCATCCTGCTTCAACATTCTTCCAGCGGATGGCATTGCCAACCAAGGCTGGGGGAGGTCAAGGAACACCGAGTCAGCAGACCCACAGAACTCCTCAGGAAATCCTTCCCCTTGAATGTCTCGGACAGTCACTGTAATCAAGCTGCTCAACCCATTTCTTTTGAAGTCTTCCCTGTGAAGATGAAGAGGCCAAAATTACATTTGTTAAAATGATCTAGAATTAAATATGTTTTTACTGAAGAGTATATACAAGCAGGAGGTTAGAGAGAAACCTGCAAGTTGCAACCATGAGACAGTTTCTATGTAACAAATAAGTCTTTCATCATACATGATGACATTGTCTAATGGAATCATTAAACTAGCAGTAAGATAATGATCTTCTCATCATGCATTGCCAGGATTAGATGACCTACCTAGCCAAATTTGCCCTTTGCTCATGAAAATCGAATGTGTAAACATGGCCAGAAGGAGCAACAGCTCTGGCAAGAGAGGTTGTTAAAGAACCACTTCCTGTGCCAGACTCAAGAACCAAACAACCAGGCACAATTTCCAGGTAGGATAACACAAAGCTAATATCAGGAAGATATAAAATCTGAGTCCTGTGGCTCAGGACCAGGGTCCATAACTCAGGAGTTGGGGCTAAAAGGTAAACAAAACCACCCTTGTTGCTCAGCACCTTGGACCCAAAAGGCTTTCCTATCCAGTCTGAATGTTTAAAAACACCAAATCTATTCTGGAACACTGAATCCTTCTGTAGTTTGATGGCCTTCATGTTATCATGTCTCTCATATACAATAACCAAATCCCCTTCACAAATATGCCGCTCAAAGCTGTTCCTCTTCGATGGATCAATCGGCAACATCCTTGCAATCACAAATAAAAGAGAACACTCTGCCCTAATATGATCATACCTGCAATGAACTAAATAGGATGTGGAAACATAGTAGCCAGTAATTACCCATGTAAATGAAAACCAAATGTTGTAATAAAAACATAGCTCTAGAAGCAGCAATAGACATATAACTGAAGGGACAATAGGGAATATGTAAAAAGTTATATCATCAGAATTTAATTACTACTAATAGGGTCAAGCAATCCACCTTCCAATAGAAGTTTTACTTCAAATTTCTATATTCTTTCATGTCTAAAATTTTCTATCTTTTTTTCTGAAAACCAATGCCATTGAGTTTTTTCCATACAAGCCTAGAATATATATATATATATATATATATATATATATATAAAAATATATATATATATAATATATATATATATATATATATATAATATATATACATACATACATACATACATACATATACATATACATACATACATACATACATACATACACATACATATATATATATAAACATATATATATAAACTCACAATGGCATCAGAAGTAAATTCTTGTGCATGCTCAGGCTAAGTCATTCTCGGCAATGTTGCGGTACAACTTGATAAGAGAGGTCCTATAACTTCTAGATGATGCTCAATGTGATGGAGAATACATGATCATTGATGACATTCAAGAGAGATTGCAGAAGAATTCATAAGTACTGTAAATCATGAATATGGTTATGGCGTACAGAATTAGCATGGTGAATGAAATGGCAGTTATTCACTTAAAATAAGCCAAATGGAATGCATGAGTATCTTAATTTATTCGGTCAAGAAGTCTATCTTGTGGCAAAACTTCAATTACAATCTTTATACAAATGAATTGCAATTATGTTTAAGCTGTTATCCAGCTTTGTCCAGGCATCCAATGATTCTGACCCTTCAAATATCTACGACATCCAACTAAGGGATGCTGCACAGATGGGTGATATTGAAGATACTTAAATATATCTGAATTGTTCACTAGTGTAAAATCACTCATAAATTTCTCTGTTTTTATGACTCAGAATCCGGTTATTTAATCTGTCAACCTACTTGACGTTAGCCTCATGATTATCAGCTTTAAAGATGTAGCAGAACAGAATTTAAAACATTCTAGCATTCTCTCTATTGCTTCAATCTAGATTATAAGCATCTCCCCACAAAGAGTTGGGGCATTAAAACAGTTGATCACCCAAAGTTCCCTAAGCAAATGATGTGATATGAACTGAAGGCCATCTAACGAGAGATGACCAAGGGTGTCAGGGAGAAAAGATTGAGAAGAACATACAAAGAGAACCTCCTATCAGGGCACGTAGATGAGGGTTCACTTTAAAAACTTTTGGCTAGGTGATAATCTTTTTTACAGCTTAGGAACTCGCTATATGGTTGGGATGGGAGGCTTGGAGTGGCCGAACAGGGAAGCCGAGACCATCGCTGGGGTTTTGCCTTGGGTATTTCCTTTCTTTTTTTCCGTTCTCGGGAGTCTCGATCGGGTGGGAGGCTTTGAGAGAAGATAGGGAGAGAGAGAGGGTCGAATGGAAGCTTACCTGAAAGAGACGAGGATGTAGATCGCCGTAGAGCAAAGCACCTGAGGGAGATCGGAGAGGAAGATCGACACCGGTGACGATGGGGAGGAAGGCGACGGAAGACTGGTAGGAGGTGGCGCCCAGGAGCGCAGGAAGTCGGAGATCTATGGGAAGGACACCGATGCCGGTGATGATGGGGAGGAAGGTGACAGTGGAGACCGGCGGGCGGTGGCGGCCTGATAGAGATCGGGAGAGGAATTTCGTAAGTTTTTTTTGGGAAGAAAGTTACGGTTAGGGTTAGGGTTAGTGTTTGGGTTAGGGTTTGGATTGGTGGGAGGAAAAGAAAAGGGGACGAAATAGGGTTGTGATAGGGTTACGGTGTCCGCGCCATATCCACCCTTCTCCCCAGCCCGTGGCCCTTTTATTTTTTTCACTGTTTGACACGTGGAGCTTTAGGAAAACCGGATGAAGCCGCGTGGAAGCGCTGCGGTTTTGAAGAAAGCGTGGGAGCGCACTGGCCCATCTCTTCGGCGAAACGCGACTGAGCGACAGAGCCCACTTCTTGCTCCGCCTCCGCCACGGCTGTCATGGCCATCGGCACGGCCACCCCGACCGACAGGCACGCGATCCCTTACGTTGACGACATGATAGCATTCCCCAAGAGCCTCAGGATTCCGAGGGGTTTTCTCGACGAGATGCGGTCAATCCCGATGATGGGGCCGCGAATGTCTAGGAGATTTCCCAACGAGAAGCGGTCGATGCGGACGAGGAGGCCGGAATTCGAGCGCGGGTTCTAGAAGGAGATCGGCAAGGTCGCTGATGGTCGCGAGATCGGGTCTCAAGAGGGCCCAGCAGCGCCTCAGCCCCTCCGACCTCTGAGACTTGGTCCGGAGATAGCGATCCTCGAACTCTATGCGAAGCCTCATCGGTTGCGCCATGGCGAGAGGGGGAAGAGGAAAGGGATGGAATGAGAGGAGATGGGGGAGGAGAGGACACAGCGGTGGCGAGGCCTTTTTGTTGGCCTCAGGTTGCTGCTAAACGTGCGGGGTTATAGCATTCCATGAGGAGGTTTAGTATAAGCCTCGGACGGCATGTTAGTTTTTAAGTCCTCTCATAAATAAGTTTCAGTGAACCAGTTAAATTTTGAAAGACAGAGAAGTATGATGGTACAATTCATCAATTTATATTTATTTTTTTTGAAAAAACAGAATCTTGACTTCTGGAATGGTTTGCCAAATTGAATCCCACAGGTTGATTTTCAAAAATAAAATATTTATTAAATAAATTAATTTGAATAAAATAAACTGCTCAGGATTATTCACTAATAAGACCGACTCCATGATGATTTAAACACAGAGAAGCATCTAAGTTGTCCCAGAAGTGCATGTGAATATTGATATATTATTAATTTTCATAAGTAGATCCCATTATTAGAGTTACATAATTTTTCAATCTTATTTAAAAAAAAACAGTGAAAAAAAAAAGTTCGATGGGCACTTATCTTCCTCCTCGATATATTGAGTTTGAGAGGGATCCAGATGCAAATAGAATTTTTAAATTTTATTTAAGTAAATAAATTTATTAATTTTTTTTATTATTCTTAATTCAGGACTATTGATTCTGGCTCTATTTTCTTGAAAAATTTAGTCTTTGAATTTTTTTATTTTATTAGAAATCAGTTCGGATCTATGACTTTCCGTAATGATTTCTGAGTATATAATTATTTAAAATTTTTATTTAATTTTTAAATATATATATTAAAATGGAGGTTTCTACGTTGACATAGATATGAAACAAGTAAAAAACCTTTGAATGCCTCACCAATCTTTTACTTTATTATTCTTGATCCGTAGACTATTGATTCGACCGGCAATCATCGAATTTTCTTGAGAAACTTAGTCTCTGAGATTATCCTATTTTTCATAATTTTATTGATCTTTTCTAGCACCATCATTGCCGCCAATCATCGATTGAAGTCCCTTGGTTGCACTATTGTGATTTGCTCTTTCGGCCATGAGCACCACCAGTCAGTGGGGCCTTTTTCTGTTTCATGCAAAAATCAAAATCATAAATAAATCATACCTTACACCATTATCTACCAATACGATGATCTCGTAGCTCGTAAAGCATCTGATTTTTCTTTACGAGTGGCTGATCTTCTCTTTTCTCACCCTCCTCTTTAACATGGACGATCGATGGAGAATCATCACACCCTCTGAGAGTTGGCGAAAAGAGATCAGGCTGCCTCTATTTATACCTGCACTTATCTTATCCCATCAAAAGATTTAATCTTAATTAGAGTTGAACTTCCAATCAAAGTCTTATTAAGAATAGATCTCTTTAATTAATTAGGGTCACCTTAATTGATTCAGTACATGTGACTGATCCAAAGAGTTAAATCTGATTAAGTGATAATTAAGCCCACATTAGGAGTCAAATCCAACATTCTCCCACTTGATCTATATTATTACCTAAAAATAACTCTTTGATTTTTCAAAAAAAATTACTTTAAAAAATAAAATATTTTAATTTTCAAAAATAACAGTCCTGAATTAAATTTTGAAGTCATCCGACAAATGTGCACTTATTTTTTAAAAATTTGCCTAATTATCTATTCCTTGAAAGATTTTTATACTTTGATTAAGTAAAAACCATCAATGAAGATCATAGTGGTTATATATCTCAATTGACATACTCCCTTCCATATATTATGATATCAATAATTCTCACTTAGCCCAACTTTATATACTAGAATACATAGGGTATCAAAAATCATAATATCTATAATAATGGTCCCACTATTATGCCTATTTATCTTAATTTTAATAAAAATCAACCATAATGTATACAAACAATAATTAAACAGAAGTAATAGTAGTTACCAAACTATTAAGAGATCTCAAAATAAGTATCTATTATAATTAAATATTTCAATGACAAATGTCCATAGCTTTTACATGCTCTTTGAAAATTTTGGACACTAAACTTTCGTCAAAGGGTCAGCTATTATACAAGCAGTACCAATAAAATCAATAGATATCTGATGACTACTAATTCTCTCATTCACAGCAAGATACTTAACATCAATGTGTTTGTTTGCATTGGTCATCTTGCTACTATTAGAGAAAGAAACTGCAGCAGAATTGTTACAATAAATTCTCAATGGTTTAGAAATAAAATCCATAACTTTGAGCTTGAGATAATTTTTCTCAAGCATAGAGCAGGTAAGAAAGTCTCGTAGTAGCTTATATATTCAGCTTCCATAGTAGAGTAAGCAATAATGCGTTGTTTTATACTCCTCCATAAGATTACTCCACCAGCCAACAAGAAGATGTAACCTGATGTAAATTTTTTATTAGCGAGGAACTAGTATAATCTATATCTGAATAACCGATCACCTTCAACTGATCAGTCATCTTATAAGTGAGCATGTAGTCTTTAATCTCCTGAAGATAGCACATCACCTTCTTAGCAGCTTTTCAGTGGTCCATACCTGGATCACTCTAATATCTACCAGTATTTTTAAAGCAAAACTAATATCAAGATGAGTACATATTGAGCATACATCAGACTACCTACTGCAGATGCATAGGGCATATCCTTTATCCGATTTCTCTCAATCTCGCTGCTGACACATTAAAATTTATTGAATTTATCATCCTTAATAATTGACACTTCACTTGATGAGTAGCTTGACATTCTAAATTTTTTTAAGATTCTGTAATATAATTTTTTTGAGATAAATCAAATAACTCTTATTCCTATCATGATGGATTTTTATACCAAGAACATAAGAAGCATCTTTTATATCTTTCATATCAAAATATTTAGAAAAAAATTTTAATTTCACAGATATATATACATTGATCCATAATATTTTTATTAAATTCGAATGAAGCAATGATATGATTAAATTTTAAGTACTATTATTTGGAAGCTTGTTTAAGATCATATATGATTTCTTTAATTTATATATCAGCCTTTTATTTTCTTGCACTAAAAATCCTTCAAGCTGTTCCATATACACCTCTTCTTTTAAATCTCCATTCAAGAACGTGGTCTTGACATCTATTTGACGTAGCTCTAAATCAAAATAAGCTACTAATGCTATAATGATTCTGAATGAATTCTTTCTAGAATTAGAAAAAAGTATTTCATGATAATCGACGTCTTTTTTTTGAGTGATCTCTTTGCTATAAGTCTAGCTTATATTTTTTGATATTACCTTTGGAATTCTATTTAGTCTTAAAAATTTATTTACAACCTACAGGTTTAAATCCTTCAGCAATTCGATAAGTTTTCAGACTTAATTTTTAATTATGAATTTATCTCATCTTTCATGGCATCTAACCAAAATTTAGAATCATCGCTATACATGGCATTCTTAAATGAGATTGGATCATTTTTCATCCCAACATTATAATCACATTCTTGTAAGTAAATAATATAATCATCTGAAATAGTCGATCTTCTAATTCTAATAGATCTCCGTAATATTTTAGATTCAGTGTTATTATTGTGATTATTTTCAATCGGATCGGGTTCATTGACAGTCTATTCAGGAAGTGATATATCAATTACCTGTTAATGTTCTATAATTTTATGTTGAATAGGTTCATATGAAATATCTATGTAATAGGAAAAGATTTTTTTATTTTCTTTAATATTGCATTATGTGGTTCACTACTTTTATTATTTTCATCATTCTCAATGAACTATCAGTTTTAGTTTCAACAATTCTAGTGTTGTGTGATGGATAATAAAATTTAAAATTTTTTGATTTTTTTTATATCAATAAAATAACAACTAACAGTTCTGGGATCCAATTTTTTTTCTTGTGAGTTATATAGTCGAGCCTCTGCAGGACAACCCCAAATATATAAATCTCTTAAACTTGATTTTCTATCCATCCATAACTCAAAAGGAGTTTTAGAAACGACCTTGCTACATATCTGTTTAGGATATACATAGCGGTTTTCAAGGCTTCTCCCCAAAATTTAAAAATAATGAAGAATTATCGATCATACTTCTCACCATATCCATCAAGTTATGATTACGTCTTTCAGCCACATTATTTTGTTAGAGATTTTTTGGCCTAATATTTTGTGCTATAATGCCATGCTGTTCAAAGAATTTGGCAAAAAAACATCCAAGATTACGATCATATTCATCATATTTATCGTAATATTCACTATTCTTATCAGATTTCACAACCTTAATTTTTATATTTAATTAATTTTTTACTTCAGCTTTGTATATCTTAAAGGCTTTCAAAGCTTCAGACTTTTTATGTAACAAAAAATATAATCATAACATGAGAAATCATCAATAAAGATGATACTTTTATCCTCTAGAATAAGGTATAAAATAGTCATAAATATCGGTATGTATTAATTCTAAAAGTCCTTGATTCTAGTGGTATGTCTTTTATGATTTTAATTTATTTTTTTTAATATAATCGATACATATACCAAAGTCACTAAAATCTAAATTTGGTAAAATATCTTTCTCAATCAATCTAGTCATCTTTTCTTTTGATATGTGACTTAATCATCCATACCACAACATTGAAGAACTCTCATTTATAATACCACATTTTATTCCGATATTGTCATTCAAAATAAGTAAAAATTATTCAAAAGAAGAATCCAAATTTAATTTATATAATTCATTGCATAATGTTTTAGTACCAATTAAAATAAAATTTTTATTAATTTAAAATTTAAATTTATAAAAATAAATAAAAAAACTTTTAAATAAATTTTGATAAAAAAAATTAAATTCTTAGATACTAAAGGAATATAAAAGACATCATGTAGAACTAATTGAAACTTGATATCTATAATAAGTCTGTAGGTCCCAACTGAAATGATCTTGAACTTCATCCGATTTTCATAAAGATCCATCGCTGTCTATCATTTAGCTTCCGACTTGAAAGGAATCTCTACAATAAATTAGAAACATGAATTACAGCATTCGAATCAATCCACAAAGTATTAAAAAGAACATCAAGGAAATTGGTTTTGAAAAAAGTAAGTGATGAGGAAATACTTTTCTTTTCGAATAATTTTTTTCTTTTCTCACAATCTTTCTTGATATGTCCCTCCTTGTTATAGAAGAAATATTTTAATTTGTGCGAATTTTTTTTGGT
Organism: Elaeis guineensis; assembly: GCF_000442705.2. NCBI lineage: Eukaryota > Viridiplantae > Streptophyta > Magnoliopsida > Arecales > Arecaceae > Elaeis > Elaeis guineensis. Next base: position 59,207,691 of record NC_026006.2, on the reverse strand, counting down.
GGATTGCTGGATCTTTTGTTTTCTTTCTTCACCTTCTTTTTTTTAGGACGCTCCTGCGAAACTACATGAACAACTAGGACCCCCTTCTATTTCAATCTCTCTTCTTCTTATACATACTGGAGATGAGTTCATTCATTGACCGTGATTCCTTATATATGTAGTAAATCTTAAATTGACATGAAAAAAAATTATGAACAAACTGGACAAGGAAGTTTTCAGATACCGTCATACCCAAATTATTTAATTTTCCAACTATATCACATATTTTCATAATATACTTTGCACTCCTGTAAATCCATCATATTTATGGAGGTTAACTTATTCATTAGGATACCAGCTAAGATTTTACTTGATCTGGTAAAATATTGCTCTACAGAGAAAAGGTACTCAGAGGCTAATTCATTATCTGGAGCAGATCTCCTAATATCTCTCGCTATAGAACTGTTAATAATCATGAAAGACAATCTATTAGAATGCTCTCACTTTTCACATAATTCTTTATGATTAGAAGAACTAGTGAGGATAAGTGGATCGGGCTGCTTACGAAGGGCTAAATCTAAATCTAGGCATCCTAAAACAATGAGAAGCTATTCGTGCCAATAGGATAATTCAATCCATTCAGTATGAAAATGTTAGATGCGACGAGAGTGAACAGGGATCATAGTTGTAAGTAAAAAACATGCTCACAATTATGATCATGATACAGATTCTATAACACAATCTTGCTAATAATACTTATTATATAACTATACAATATTTTTGGACAAGAGTCATAGCATATAATAAGTATCGCAACTAATTTAATCATAATTTAAACAAAATAAACAATACCAAAATATGCATCACATAAATCATAACCAACAATAATATAAAATATGTAAGCAAGAACAATAATTATGCCATATGCATATAATTCATATTTAAACTATGACCCATCATATTAGTAGCACTTTCAGTGGTTAACTAACATGATTACAAAAATCTGAGGTTATTCTCACCTTTGGATCTAGAACTCTCCATCTTTATGTAATTCAAGTTAATCAATCTTTTACTATTAATTTTATATCAAATTACGATCATCTTTGAGTCAACTATAATAGATGCACTTTTATGCAATTTCAAAACTATAATAAGAAAGAAAATCATTAGCCCTCGATGACTCAACTATCCAAGATCCATAGAGTGCTCGGATCCTTTGAGGTTACGTGAAAACACACTTGAACATTAAATAGTGAGTAAAATTATAAAATAAATAATAATATTAAATTATTTAAATATTTTATCATATATGATGTTTTGGAAGTCATTACGTGTTCAACGGTTCAAAAATCGTTTAAATCGGATGTAAAACGAAAAAGTTACAGTGATTTTATCAAAAAAAAAAAAAAAAAAAAAAAAAAAAAAAAAAAAAAAAAAAAAAAAAAAAAAAAAACTCAACCATAAATAACAAGAAAAAAAGACTTTTCTGTAAAACTGCAGGCACGTTTCTGTAATTAACTGTTCTTCGGGGTTATATGCAAAAAGGTTTAAAACAAAATCGGATTAACGGGTTCGGGTCTGATCCAAAACCTTAATAGATCAAAACCCGAAACCCGATAGGCTTTAATGGGTTTGAATCTAAGTTGGAACGGGTTTGGATCTGGATCCAATAGGATCAGAAATCCAATACCTCATCTCCTTCTTCCCTGTGTCTTCCTCGATCAAAACCTCAAATCCCCATGGCCGAGCCTCCCCATGTGCCGGACGGGCGGTCGTTCGCTATCCCGACCGTCGGAGAAAGAGGAAGGGAGGGGAAGGACCATGCACCGTTCCCAAGCCTCTCCCTTCATCGCGGCACACGCCGCGGTTTCCTGCGATTGCAAGAGACGTGCGGGCGATGGAGGACCGCCCCGCCGCCGTCACCGGGGAGCAGGAGCTCCCCCTACGCTCGCAATCCCCCGCTGTCATCAGCCGCTGCCCCGTTCGCCAGACGGCGTGGGTCGGCCTATGCGGCCGGCCCCAAACATTTTTTTTTTTCAGTTTCAGAAAGTTAAGAAACTATAATTTAATTTTCTTAAACCTTAATTAATTTAAAAAAAAGTACAAAATCATGATTTTAATTTTCTAAAAAATTATCAAAAAAAATATTTTTTTTTTGCATGAATATGAAGCATGAAACCATGCTCTGATACCACATGTTAGATAATTTAATTTATTAATGTCTGGATCGTACTCCGATATTCATGTAAAAATTAAAATCATAAATAAATCATACCTTGTGCCATTGTCTCACCAATACGTTGATCATGTAGCCCACGGAGTGTCTAATCTTTCTTTGCAGGTAGTTGGTCTTCTCTCTCCTCACCCTCCTCCTTAACGCAGACAATCGATGGAGAATCGTCACGTCCTCTTAAGAGTTAGAGAAAAGAGATCAGGCCACCTCTATTTATACCTATACTTGTTTTATTCCATCAAAAGACTTAATCCTAATTAGAGTTGAACTTCCAGTCTAAGTCTTATCAGGAATATATTTTTTTAATTAATTGGGCTCATTTTAGTTGATTTAGTACATATGACTGATCCAAAGAGTTAAACATGATAATTAGGTCATACATTAAGAGTCAAATCCAACATTAGCGAGATATGTTGGTTATCTCCTATCTTATTTGGAGAGATACGTTTATTATTTTTTTCCTTATCTACTCATGGTTGATTAACATGCAGACTCTGAGATTTCTATAGTTGGTGTAAACCAAGTTAGCTATCATCAATGTCAGATCAAGATTATCTTCTTTATGCATTAGTTTTATCCGAGAAAATTTTTTTTCTATCCATAAATTTTTATAATGTGCCTCATCTATCAAAGTAGTATGTGAATCAGTCATAATGACTGAGATGGATGTTATCTATAATAATTATATAAAAATTAATATTATCATAATAACTATCAAATATATCTTTATTATTTTATCAGAGCTTTACCTTTGATCAGAATCTGGATCAAATAAAATAACTAAACTAAACCTGCATGTTAGCGTGGGCCACGTTCGAATGGGTTTAATCGGACAAATTCGAATAGGGGTGCGGCCATGGCCCTTCCATCACCAACCTACCGGCCTCTCCGAAGTTTCCTGGATGCGCACTGTATGTAGAGCAGATTCCGATAAGGAGTTCTGCCCCTCCATCCGTGGTCCATCCAATGGAGGAGGCATTGAAGGAGGGTGAATGAGTCCCAGTCTGGCCAAACTCGAGCAGGGCAGGACAAAATCGACGTCGCATGTAAACTGTTTGATGAAATACCTGCAATGCAACGATTGACGCATTTGTGCATATTGATCTGTTTGAAGAGGCTCTATTGCTTTGAAACAGCTCTACAAGTTCGATTTGGTACCCAACCATGAAGAGTGCCACTAAAGATTGTATTGGTTATAGCTTTTTTGGACTATATGAGACCATACATTGTTATGTTATTAAGCTTGGCCTAGATTTAGATGTCTACATGATGAATTCATTGTTTGATATGTAACTAATCTTTGAAAACTCGGACATCGCTGCTTTTCAGATAAATGTCTTTGACGGATGTTGTTACTTTAATTACCATGATGGGTCTTCTGTTAGAGCTTCTATGTGCAACTGAAGCTCTAAATCTATGTCCGAATGAGAGCTGAGGGCACTGATCCTTGCATAATAACAATCGCTAATGCGATCACAGTCTGTGCACTTTTGGGAGATTTAAAGACGAGGTCAGCCCATAACTTAGTGATCTATGGATATTGATTGGAGCTTCGCGTCAGGAATTGTCTGATCACGAATACGATCATACGGTGTCTGCTATGATGTCATTTGACCGTATGGAGGATAAGAGTTTGGTATCATGGACGGCAATCATCTCGGATTTTGCTCATAACGGGCAACCAATTGAAGGGCTACCGTTGCTAAAAGTCTGCGACGAACGTCTCATCGTTGGAGGAGAAGTTTGTTCAGCAGTAGAAGTACCGCAGGCCCGCAACCACCAGCATCGCCTCCTACCACGACTCCATCGCCCCTCTTGCCTTCATCTCTACCCGATGGCGCTACAACCTCCCAATCCTTCGCTCGTGCTCGGAGTAGGCGCGCTGACTATGCCGGAGTGCAATGGGAAACGGCCCAAGAGCTTGCAGACGTGACCAAGAGGCCAACAAATGTTCGATCAAATGGTGCTACAGCGGATTCCTGTTTCTTTCATTCATTAGTTTTGGCCTTTTTTGGAGTTTTTGCCGATATTTAGGGTCTTTCGATCCTCCTAACTCATCGGATCCCAACCCGACCCAACTGGTGTTCGCGAGGCCGCGCGTAACGAGAACACACCAATTCGCCAACGTTACCCCGTTGGTTATGCTCACTCGCGGTGACTATATTTTAAACTCACTGCTGTCACCAAAAACCGAAAGAGATCACCCGGAGATTTTGTAAGACACGGCGCGTGCATTTGGAAAGAAAGCACAGCGAAAGCAACACGACAACTCAGAAAATTAAGGGAAAAAGGCACCCTTTTCACCCTCGCACTTTTAAACAAAAACCAAAACCCAGTTACGAGGAGATCAAGCCATGACCCACCATGACATGAACAAGAGAGTGAAGAAATAAAAAGAGCTCAAAACATTCCAGAGAGGAGGAGATCAAGCCGGGACTCAAGTAACGAGGTAGATGGGCATCGGCGTGGGGGCTGCGGAGGCGGAGATCCGGGGGCCGTCGACAAGGTTCAGATCCCGGAGGCAGAGATACGGGATCGGCGCCGCCCCGACCTCCGCCGCCGCCAGCGGCCCTGAGCTCGGCCAGCTGGTGCGGCAGTGGGTACTCGACCCCACGCTCTCCGTCGCGTACAGCGGTCCGGACCCCGCACGGTAAGGATACGAGGGGCGAGTGGAGTGGACCTTCGGGCGGCAAGCTGATCCGGATCCGTGGTCGTCGCCGCCGGCCTTGGCGCGCTTCCAGAAGCGGAGGGCGGACTTCCACCACCAGCGGCGCTTCTTGCGGGCCTTGGAGTCGTCCTTGGAGATGGGCTTCTGGAGCTTGAAGTGGAGCGCATCCAACGACCGCGCCTCGCTCCGCTTCCTGTGCCTCCTCGCCTCCTCCAACACCTTTTAATTCGTGGGAATAAGAAACAAACAAAAGAAAAGGGAGGACAGAATACATGGGGGGTATTTAGGGACGGAACCTGGAGGTAGTCGATCTGGGGATCGAAGCCGTAGTCGCTGTAGTGCTGGGGCTCCGGCATTGGGAATATCGGGGATTTGCTCATCCTTTCTTCTCCTCCTCCTCTCTCTTCTTTCTTTCTTGAGAGAGGATGAGAAGAGTGGAGGAAGTGGGATGGGTCTTCAGCTCCTCTTAACTTCTTTTTCTGGAGCGGGGGCGAGGAGTCCAAAGCCACGGGGAAATGGCCATGGAATTCCAAGAAGGACTATGGTTGTTGGGTTAATTACTGAAGTGCCATTAGCGGTGGAAGGATGCTATTGGTCGGGGGAGCAAGTGACCGTTGCCTTATTTGGTTTGGCGGTCCCGTTCTGGCTGTTTCATAGAATGCACTAGATTAGCCGGTGGGAATCGTTTCTCCTGTCGTAAGGCGGGCCCGAAGGAAAACGCCTTCGTCGAAGGATGATGATGGACGGCAGGGATCGAGGTCTGGTGCGTGGATCCAGGTCCGGCTTTCTCGGTCCGAAAATGACGTGTTGGAGGCTATTGGGACGGTTCGGGTCCGCTTGAGGCCAGGCTGGGTGTTATATATATATATATATATGCACCGGTGGTCACAATATAAGAGCAGTCCAAAAGACAAAATACAAAAGTTCGCACAAAGCCTGTGGCGATCATGGGTCAACATTTTTAAGCTTCAATGGGCTTAAATTTAATAGGTCTCGATCATTTAAATCCCATGATTTTATCCTTTAAAAATATCTCATATGGAAGAAAAATTTCAATCGACTCATAATCGATGTAGGACTAAATAGATCCTCCTCTTACACCATAACACAGCCCCAGTCAAGAGAAAATAGAGGAATAGATTTCAATCTATATAAGTCATACTTTTCTCGACTCATAACTGATGTGGACTAAAGAGTCCTCCTCTCTACACCATAATACAGTCCCCAGTCAAGAAGGAGTATGTGTGGATAGAAGACAATCTTACAGACGGTGCCAATGTTGTGGTCATGGGTCAAGGGATCGAATGATTTGACTTATGACATCTTTAGGCTTCAGTGGTCTTAGGCTTTAATAGACTTTGATCATTTAGAGTCTCACGGTTTTGTCTTTGAAAAACTCTCATGTGGAAGAAAAATTTCAATCTATATAAACCATGCTCCTCTTGTCCCATAACCGATGTGGACTAAAGAGGTCCTCTCTACAACATAATAAAGCAAAAACAAGTCTTGTCATTTTCAGATCCAATCTTCAAAATATTCTGCCACATAAAAAATGATCAATCTACTGCTATTCGTCTTCAATAAATATATCAAACCGATATCAAATTGAAAGATGTAGAGTAGTCCATATATCTTAAAAAATGGATGGCTTTCAACTGCTTCATATTGTTCCAAATATGGCTGATAATAATAGCAAATTTTTTTAATAAAATTTCTCTGTATTTGCAGCTTCTATCTGACAGATAATGTCTGTTCAAATGGTGCCAAATTGGTTCGCTAGGGCTGCAAATGCCTGCTTCGGATCGTTTAAGGTCCAATCCCACGGACTTAAATGGTCATGGGTCAACAACCTCCTTTACTCGTCAACATGGCCACATGTGCTGGTACGGATCCATCCAAATTGGAGGGTAGACAGCTCATTGCATGACCAACAAAATTCCAAGTAAACTCCATAGTAGCCTGGTAGGGGAGAATTTTGTTCAAAATTACATCCTCATTTGCAACTATTTATAATTATTATGGCCAACTATGTTCACAATTATGGTTGACCCTAGACGTAAGTTGGCACCCAATTATTAATTGAATGAGGCCGTGAATTTATGTGTTTTTCTGTAATTGTGTGAGTGAAGCTATGTATGTCATGCTAAAATTAGCTCAAGCAGAGAAAAGACATTGCTCAGCCCATGTCACTAGCAAATGGGGGCATCACTATTGACTCTCTTGAATAAATTAATTGGTGTAAGGCTAGTAGATACGAAGAACTAATATTCCTTATAATCTATAAGACCTCGTACTAACCTTTTGGTTCGTCATGTATTGCAGACTTGCATTCATGTGAACATTAAAGTCAAATTAATAGTGATAAGTGATCTTGTACCGCTTGATCAAAAAGTTGTACGCTTTTGAAAGAAGTTTACATAGTTATTTTTTCTCTCCAAGGGTCGAGCATGCAAGTTAAATATCAGTCTCTCTAACACAATGCCTATTAAATTCTAAATTTATCTGTGTTTTGAGAAAATTTAGGTTTCCTCTGTATTAGCTAGTTTCGGGACAGAAGGTACCTTAGATCATTGAAGTTTTTTTTCATTTAAAAATTGATGCTTGTCCAAATTTGTAGGCACACGTTTTTTTTTTTTTTTTTTGGCTATGTGGATAATTGTTCATGAGAAAAAAATTATGCACACAAGAAGACTCTAAACAAAGTAGCAAATAAGGGATGATGCAAAATTTTTACATACATTTTTTTTTTAGAAGCAAAATTTTTATATACATTGAATATGGTTATTATATGTTCAAGATATCTGTCTTCGAAATGCCTTTGTTGTTCACCCAACTTTAGTCTATGGAAAGGAATAAAAATTATCAAACTATACTTGATAAATCATTTCCTTTGCATCATTTTTTTTTAGAAAAAATAAAATCATTGGTCCCTACTTTATTCGCTTCTCCGTTCCCCACTTTTCCCAAGCTTGCAGCACCTAACATATGATAATTAGCCTATTGTGGGCTCACACCACTCAATTTTTATCTTGATCATCGTCTTCGGATAACATTCTCAGCTAGCAACCGACGACCTTATTGGATTGATACCAACCTTATGGTCGGATCCCAGCCGATGACTTATAGAATAAACATAGGAGTTAAGCCGTTATACTAGAAATGTAGAACAGTGTCACTTCCTTAAATTTCAGATGTTTATATTGAAATTCCCAACAGTTATAAAGAACATAGCACGCGGGTTATTGCCACTTAATGCTACTATCCGTGATTTAGAGGTGAAAGTAGTATGGATATTATCCGTCCGGATCCATTTTCATATCTAAATTAATCTGGATATGGATAGAAATTTGAGGATCCGACTAATATCCATATCCGTATCTATATCCACTAAAAAAAAATGATATGAATATGATAAAACTATTTGATCCGTATCCGAATATCCAAATCTGCATGTAATCCTATATAATTTTATATCATACTTATTAATTTTTTTAAAAAAATATATAATCATATAAATATGTTATTAATTTGATTTATCATTTATTTGATAATATATTTATTTTATAGTCATAAAGTTTAATTATCTTAGTTATATTCGTAATTATATCCATACTTTCAATATTCGAATTATATCCATATCTGTTTTAAATAAATATGATTATAAATTTTTGCATCTGAATAATATCCATATCTATTTTTGTATCCGTCAGATAAAACAAATATAATATGGATTATTAGTATCCGATTCGATTTTGGTCCTACCATGACTACATTGTGGATCATTATTTTCTACGACGGTTACTAGTTATTAAGGTAACTTTTTCTATCCCCGTAAAAGAAAACATAAAGGATCTTTCGATAATCTTTTTTCAAATAAAAAAATATTCTCTTGTTAATTCTTTTTTATTATTCTCAAAGATCCGACTAATTTAAATATTGAAGGATCCTCCATCAGAGAATTCCAATGACTATATTTTTTTTGAAAGATCTGAAAGCATTCAGATATCATCAGATTTACTAGGACCATCGGCTCTACCTCGAATATTCACGGATCCTAACTACTCCACCTCATTTGTCAAAAAAACTACTCTACCTCAATTCAAGTCTCGCGGCAATATAGTCTAACCCTAATATGGGACTCACCTATCATGGTTGGCGTGTGAGTTGGGAAATGGATGACAGGACTATTCTAATTAATACGGCACCTATCAAATGGAAGTGTGGCATTTGGCCTCGCATTAAATTAGGGATGGCAATCGATCTATTGACCTGCAAATCCAATCCGTTTAACCTGCATGCGGGATAGATAAATGAATGAGCTAAATAAATCATGGGTGGGATGGATAAAAAATCTAATAACCCACGTGGGTATGGAATGGATGTGGATTTATGCCACACCTGTCCTATCATTTATAGAAAATATTAAAATATTTATATATATATAAGATATAATTTTGATTTTTGATTAAGATAAATTTATTTTGATCTCCCTTGATGGGATGGGGATGGAAGGGTGAGGTGGATGATGAGTTTATAAATTTTATGATGGAGCGGGTGATGGGATGGGATAGTGGGATGCGGGGCAGGGGAGCAGAAACCCGCCCCATTTATATCCCTAATTAAACTCCTCGGATCCGGTTGCACCAAAAGAGCGCTCCCAAGATCCGGAGAGGGCAGTGTGGTAAATTCGGCAACGGGGGAAGCACCATCATCTCCTGCAAGCCCAATTGTGGAGTCTTGGCGGGTACTAAACACGATGCTCCCTCCATGCTACCTTGCACTCCTTTTAATTCCCTTGCTTTGTTTTCAATATTTCCATACACGGCCGCATGGGAACCGTCTGCCTCCACTTACGAGGAGAGGATGTGACACGGTCCTGCTCTCGTGACCAAAGAATATCAATCGTAAAGAAAACCCCTTTAAACGTCCGACAACACACTCTTCCACCCTAACAGATGGGGCCCGATTTGTTTAAGAGGGTTAGAGCCAGGGGTCCGTTCTGGGTCCGCGGCAAATAGTCCCTTCGAGCACTGGTTAAAGGACTTTCTTCACGTAGCCTAGAACGTGGAACGATGCCGCGGATCCTGATGCTTTTGTCTCGTTCCCGTCTCCAAATCCAAGATGTTTGATGACGTGGCACATTTTCATTGGTGGGAAAAAAGGATCGACTTGACCTCTGATCCCCGGTCCATCTTGGTGTTGAGCCCGCAGGCATGTGAGAGGTGCGTGCGCCTTCTCTGTACTTTCTTCAATCCCTCTCCTCTGGGACTGGTGTCAGAGATGCGCACCGCCACTTTATAATGGGTGTTGTGTGGTCCTGATTGAAGGAGTCCAGTGTTCCATGTGGGTGTGCCCCGTCGAATGCGACCCTATCAATTGTTCCCCGTGCGGCTTTTGATTGCGTTGGGTGGAATCTCTGCTAGGTCATGGATATTGTTGCCTGTAAGATTTCAAGGGTAAATGCTAAATAAAAACACTGCCCACATGGCATGTGATCAAGGAGGATCACCAAATTATTTGTGGACTATTTTAGCTACCTAGTTCTTGTGGGCGTGGACAGAACAGGTTGGGATGCAATATTTATCACATTCAAAGCCGAATTTGTACATCAAAATTTATAGAGAATATAACTTCTTCATATAACGCCCTATCGAGATTATTTTTGAGATCCATGCGACCACATTATGCTGATATTTAATTTTAAAATAATTAGTAAATAAATATATTTATTTATTTATTTATTTTGTAGATAATATTTTGATTGAGTGCAAGAATTAGGAGAATTCGATCTTAGAACATATGGTAAGGTCTCATAACCTTTAAAATTCTGTTATTTTATTTTGAGAGTTTAAATTGAGGGAGTTGAAATAAATTTCTTTTCGTTCTTATCAAATTAGCATAAGAAGATTTACATGATTTGCAAGGCTGACATGAAGATACAGAGTTAAGATTCTCTAAAACAATTACAAGGTTCTCAAGTAAATCGCTTCGGCTAGACTTGGCCATGTCATGGTCGGTCTAGGGCTAAGCCAACTTTCAAACTAATCATTTAGCGATCCAAATCCAAATGATCCTAATTTATTAAAGAGCTTGGAGGTGCACAAGTGTAAAATCGAGGCTCTATATGCCTTCATTACCTTTGGTCACGGGAGTTCTATTTCTATACTGTTAATATATATTTCTCAAAATTTTGGAGATGAAAGAAGGCCTGGCAACGGGCAATGGGCCATGCTAGCACATTGGGATAAATACTTATTATATATTTTCTTAGCCAAGTCATCACACTGGACTCGAGTTATACCTTTCATGTGAAAGAATGATCGATTTTCTTTTGTAAGCTCAACCATTGGATCACCCTTTGTGCATGATTGATTTTCTTTCGCAAGCTCAACCATTGGATCACCTTTGCACACATTTCAAGCACAACATAAGCTTTGTGTTCTATGTTGCGGATGGATGGAGTAGATTCGTCACATTTTGAAAGATGTGCAAAGCGTGATCTAATGGTTGAGGTTGCAAAAAAAGATTATTCATTCTTTCATGCAAAAAAATGATTGAAGTTGCCCATCACTAAGACTGTAACTGGGTTAGGTTGATCCATGACTCGACTTGTTTAGATCCGATCCGAACCATTTTAAAGGATCCGTGGGGTTGGATTGGATTCTAAAATTGGATCCATTCTATTTTTCAGGTCGGATCTGGATTTACTGAATGCCTATCCGATCAGACACGTTTAATTTTTTGAATCAATTTGGATCTTGTACTCAATAACCCGATTCGATCCAACCCAACCCGGATCCAGCACAGGACCGAACGGGCATACCCAGGCTCCCAAGCCCGAGTTCGACTTGTCACCCAAATGGCCCAAACCCATTGGCTATCAACTCATCACTGGCTTTCTTCTCTTAAGTCTTGACCAACTCTCCCAATTCCCAATCCCAAATTGAAATCCCTCCCTGGCTCTCTTCCTCATTCGATCATCCCTCTGTCTCCTTCCCAATCGATCTACCTTCTCCTTCTCCCCTACAAAACCCTAGATCTGATGGTGGCTAGGGACTCATTCTCTTCGATGACCAACGACTTTGGCATCCGATGAGGCTATGACATTGGTGTGCTCAGTGCTTCATCTAAAGGTATTTCCTTCTCCGAAATCCTAGATGATAGATTTTATCTTCATCGTTCATGTGGTTCCGATCGAAGGTGATGGAGCAGTCGGAGCTCTGAAAGAGGCACCGTATCCTCATGTCCAGATCGGTAGGCCGCGCCGCCATGGTGGTGGGTTCCAGTATGACCCCCTTAGCTTCGCCCTCAACTTTGATGATGGTGATGACGATAGCAAAGATTCCGTGATATTTCGATATCGAAAATCCCCTCCACGGCTCCTGGCATCGTCGGCTCCAGCATTCGGGATGAGGTAGGGTTTTTTTTCCTATTTTTTTAGTCTTAAATTATTTAGTCATCTAGCTTGCCATGATTCTGTTTATAAGTCTTTTCTTATTTTTTTTTTGGTCTCCTTGATTTGTCGATGGAATCGCTGCACATAATTTCATGTAACCATTGATCGAACGATCCAACTGAGACCAAGAGAAGAAGGCTGGATGATACCATCCACAAAATTGAAGTATAACATCTTTTTTTTTTTTTATTTGAGTACGTTAACTGCTTAGTCTGATTAAGTTAGGCAGTTAGAATGGGATGAGAAATTTAAAAATCCTGGAGTTTTATCATGTTGAGTTCTCGACCCGATCTGATCTGAACCGGACTTGCATTTCATGGATTGGAGTTGGGTTAGCCATGGATCCGATCCGACCCAATGACTGATGGGTCTAGAAATTTAGCCATGGACCCGACCCGACCCGACCCGATCTTCTATTGGGTTGGATCTGGGTCCAATATCAAGATTCGACAAGAAATCAGATCGGACTAAGGTCACTCATGATCCGATCCGACCCATTCACACCCCTATCCATTGCACCAAGGCAGTTGAAATTTTATAAATTTACCTGACCAAGTGAAGCCCTCTGACATTAATTTTTCTGTTCCAGGCCCAGGCCCAATATTTAACTTCAATGCGGTTGCAGCACACGGGCTAATTTTGCAATAGCAAGGTAGAATGCGATTGACATAGTCTGGCCCAGTGTTGATCGCGTATGTTTTGCAACTATGAATGATGAACCAGCGTTGCAAGACGATCGTGATTTGGGAATGCAGGTACAAGTTACAAATTGGAGATTTTATCATTTAACGTGAGATTCTCTTATAAACTTGAGTTTATTAATTGATGTATGTTATACTATATTCAGTGTTCAAGTAAAGTGATGATGAACTTGACAATTTTATTTACCATTTGGTCAGGAATTTGACATTTATGTCTCCTGACCAAGATTCTCTGTGAGTTTATACCAAATCTTAGAAAACTTGGATCACCAATTTCCTCCACTATTTTTAGGAATGTGATGATGAACTTGCATGTTATATTTTCACACGGTATGTTTCAAATTTGGGATAATAACAGCATTAATCAAACGTTATATTTGGGATAATACGTATAACTCCTATTTGATACGGCTTTTTACCAAAATATAATAATATAATATCATTAATAAAAATCTTATTAACTTATTAAACCATATTAAATAGAGAACTTTTCATGAGTACTATTAAATTAATATAGAACAATAACTATATTTACTTAATATGTATGGTGATATTAAATCCTTCTCACTTTCCACAAGAACATTAACAAGATGAAAGCCATTAACAGAGAGAGAGATGGCTGAAAATGTAAACAAATAATTGCAAACTAGACAATAATAGTTTTTAATTTGTAATATAAACATTATAACAATTAATATAGAATTTATATAACAATTTAGATAATTACATCTCACATTCATAATTTAATGACATATTTTTAAATTTGTCACATAAAATTATATAATATTATATATAATAATTGTGTTCATAATATATTTTGTATTCGAACTCAAGCCAATCAAAGCATCTATGATGTTGAAATTTAGTATAATCTTCACTCTAGTCTACACATTAGTAATTTATTTCACAGCTTTAATTATTGTACACCTAACATCTTTGGCCTTTTTAGCAAAACAATCTGCACACGTTATATGCTACGTAAATGTTAATTGAAATCATACGGCGTGGGTCATATGCTAGTAAATAGGGATTTGAAAGTCCCATCTTTGGCCTTGCTGCCAACCACCACAATCTCCAACCCCTGGCATCGCCACAACCATTATCTCAAATCCCTGCCACCAACATCTGATTCTTTTTTTTTTTTTTCCACTCTGCTCTCCCTTTTTTTTAATTTTTCCTAATATATGACAATCTCTATTACCATCTCCTTTTGATTTCTGTTGCTCCTAGTCTAAATCCTCACCAACTATGGATTATTTTCCCTTAGTTCTCTCTCCTCTCGCCCCCCTCCCCCCTCCTTATTATTTTGAGGTGGCCATGAGCTTCTTTGAGCCTTTAGGACACCAAGGTTGGCGTTGGTCCCGGGACACGAACACTTGAATGGGCTGCATTAATTTCTGCTTACAATTTTCGATCGTGGGGCGCGCACATCCAAAAGCACACAGATAGCATGATAACTCACAGTAAAAAGATATTTTTGAATTTATACGTTCACCACTTGTGAAATCTTATCCAAATGATCAAAGCTATTCCAATATTTGCATCATAGGGTTCGAAAAGTAATTCTAATTGATGTATTCATCAAAAATATCCAAGTCCTCAAGGCCACAAAGTAGCTTTCTTGTCACCTCATGATGGAAGTGGATTGGATCGATACAGCATATAAAAGCCAGTGTAGCAAGTAAGCCTGGCTTTTTGTCCAGACCAATAAAAATGTGGTGCACGTTTCTTTTGAGCAATGATAACGATACTTTATGGGCATCTGGTTACCTAACTTTTTCATGATGATCTATTTTACCGCTTTCATGAATTCGACAATAGATGACTCCCACTATAATATTGCTGTGTTAAAAAGTGCCAAGCTCCCAGATATTTATCCTTAAAAATCTAGCATTCTTTGAATTGATGTAAGATGTAGATATTTGTGCATGTCACCATATCCACCGAAGGAGTGGATCAGGTGCAACCTAAGCAGAAAGTGGATGCCCATATACTCTGAATACTGAAAACGGCATAAAGCAAGGTCATGCTGGCTATAATGCTAAGAATTAGGACTAGGGCATCGAAACTTCTTCCTGAAGTGGCCCCTCTAATTAGATGCTAGTCATGATTTATTAGTTTTATTTATGAGTTTAGTGTTAGTCAAGTGCTTTTCTAGAAAAATATTGGAAAATAAAAATGCTATGATATGTGACACATGTTTGTGATAACCGTTGCTTGTGTGTGGGAAGCAATTAATTGACCAATCGCTGATGGCACCTTGGAAAAGCCTCAAGATCCTTCTATTTCATGCGCTTGTGCCTGTGCTCTCCGTGACATGGGGCAAGACTGGCCATTTCGAGACTTCTAGTACGTAAGTGCAATAGATGTACTTATTGGTCACTAGGTTTACCGATAAGGACATAGTGTTTGTGTGGCCTGTGGGTTTTCTCAGGCGGTCCTTGATTGGTGTTGATTTATCCACCGATAATCAGTTGCATTTGGTTATATGCATAGCTGGTGTAATAAATACTTGAAATTTAGGAATATTTGAAATAAAATTAATAACAATCTCGATAAATATTTCAAGATTTAGAGTTTTTTGAAAAAATATTTTTTTTTCATTTTTCTCAATGCTTGACGAAAATAATGGATGGTAGCAACAGCATATTGGAGAGGAAAGAGAAGAAGAGGTTGGCATTGAGGTCTCAGATGAGATCTGAGGAGGAAGAAATGGCATGATGGCCTAGATGAGATTCGAGGAGGAGGAGGATGACAACAATGTTGGGGTTTGGATGAGGTCCAAATAAGAGGAGGAAGAGGGCCGATCGGAATTGTGGGTGAGATCCAAGGAGGAGGAAGTTGCACCGGCTTTATCGTCCCTATTGAATCTAAAGCCTCCTTCATCAATTCTCCTATCGTCATCGCCTCCTTCTTTCGCTCTCCCAAGCTTTGCAAACAGACTTATTTCCATCTTTTGTGTTACCTTACTCTCTCGCTCTCCATTGCCCTATCTCCTCCTTTACTACTTTCACTCCTCCTGACTTGTCTCTCTCCAATGCTGCTGCCATCCCACCTATACCATTGCTTATTCCAGAGAAGAAAGGGTTTTAGGGGGGGGAGGGGGGAGGCCAGCGATTCCCACCCTTAGTCGATGATGGATGGTTGGGATCTTTTTCATCTTTTTAAACAAAAATAATAAAAGACATTGTAGCACAATCCTTCTTACATTGTCCTATATTGATCCATAAGAGTACCACAAGGATGAAAAGAAATGCACTATGCTCACATTGTTCTGCATTGATTCCCAACAATACCGATGGCATTTGGCCAAGCCCTACTCGATCCATGAGTCAGAAGGATCAGCTCAAAGAGTTTGAATTTGACTATCTTTTGATATAGGATGTGATATTGTGATTACCAAAATAGCATAGTATTGGTGGATGTCTGGCCAGGATACCATCTTCCAGAACTTTTTCAGTACATGCAATGCAGCAGGAAGAAAGAAAAATAAAAAAAACAATCAAAATACGTGAATCAGCCACAAAAGGGCTCGCCTCCATGGGCATGCAAACTTCACTATGAAAAAAAATTTTACAAGAAGAGACCTCACCCTCAACTCTTGTACATCAATTTCTCTCTCACTGAAGTTCTCCCTCACAAAAATTCTCTCTCTTGGAAGACCCCCCTGAACCCTGAAGTGACTGCATCCGCTGTCAAGGAGCCTCCTACTCCTTCTATCTCAGCGGTGCGGTTCTCTCTCTCTTCTCGGGTTCCGTACGGCGTCTGCGGCAAAACCAGACCACCACCCTTTCCCTGTTGAGGCACAGGCTTTTAAAGGCCTTAAACAAGGGTTTAAACCTAATTAGATTAGCTTTAGATCTCCTAAACAAGTCAAATCAAGCCCCTGAACCGTCGATACAAGATCGAAAATTTTTAGGCCGTTCGATCACGATCGATCCACAGAATAGTGCATGGACCGCGAGAAATGCATGAAAAAAACCCACGCGGTCTGTCATGGCGCCCGATCCACGGTGGATCGGGGTACAGGGCCCAGGCTGGCCGGCGGCCCGGCCGCGCGCGGGCCCGCGCATGGGCTGGGCCACATGTCTCCTGGGCAGCGCGCCCGCCTGGGCCGCGTGCTTGGGTCACGCATCCTATGCATTGGCCCAACCTGGGCCGGCTCCGCGCCTACAGCCCACTGCACCAGCCATCCTCCGCCACCTCGGCTTACGTACGATCTTCAAAAGTCTATATCTTCTCCGTCTGAGCTCCGTTTTGGATAATCTTGATCTCGTTGGACTCCATTTTTCATCGCAAACCTCACTGTGGGCTCAATATGGACTGAATCTCGAGACATTAAATCCTAACAATCTCCACCTCGACTCAATATTCGACCTCCTCCAAACTTCGAGAGTTTTGGATCTCCTCGCCCTCATGCTCTGGGGCAATCGCCTACTGATCATGGATGGGCAAATATGGGAGTCGAGCCAGGCCACTCGATCCCATCTCCATCGTATGCTGTGCTCCTCTGACTTGAAATCTATTGGGGCATCATCCTGCGGCAATAGGAATCTACCTTGCGACGTCATCTTTCGTCCTCCAAGTCTCCTGTCTCATGCCCGATCCATCTCCATCTGGAGCTCGACCTCGCTCTGGGCTTCACCTGGCTCCCGAAACTCCACCTCCACTGGGCTCCCCGTCAGGTAATAATATCCTCTGCTCCCCTTCTTCCCCTCCAGCATAATCCTATCAGCGCATAGCACCCTCAGGATTCCTCTACAGCTACCGTCCTGTAACCTCTTGAATCTAGTCTGCTATGTGAGATAAGATTTCGTCTGAAATTGGATATATATCGGACCTCCCCCAATCTCCTCACTGCATTGTCATGTGTCCTCCAGTTGACCGTCCCAATGCCTCTGATCACACAGCTCGATCCATCCGACAGATATACAGTCCCTCACTTTCTCTAGGGAATCAAACTGCTTTCTCTGCAACATACATGATAGGGGCATGCAGAATCTAATATCTACTGTTGGGAAGAAGTAGATACCTCGTCAGATATCTCCAGACATCTCATCTGAATCGCTTCGACCGTCGCTACAGCAGCCACCGTCCGATTTTTGAATTGAGGCAATCTCTGGCTAGATGCCCCAACTCCTCACACCGGTAACACCTGATTTTACTCAAGTCCTTCTGGACTTAGACCGCCCTCGTTGTGATCTCCTGTTGCTCCGTCTACCGCCTCCTGCTCCTCAGAAGCCACCAAAGCTGAGTACCACCACCTGAGCTCGAAGCGGTTCTCCCTCCTGAGAACTTCGTTCTGGAGTATCGCCACGGTGACTTCATCCATCTTGATAGTGCTCTTCCCTACTAGAAGAGCAGTCACCAAGGACTCGTACGAAGGGAGAAGTGACGCTAGCAAAATCAGCGCCCTGTTTCTCCTCAACATTCACACCAACGCTGAGGAGATCGGTGAGGATCTTCTGGAAGTGGCTTAGATACTCTTGCACGCTCTGTCGCTCAGTCATCCGCAGTTGGTAAAACTGCCTCCAGAGGAAAAGAGTGTTGGTGAGAGATTTCACCATGTATAACTCCTCGAGCTTCGACCACAGCATCGTTGGGAATCTCACTCAGCATATGGATCACCACCTCATCCACCAGGTACATGCAGATGGTATTCACCGTCTGCATCTGTAGCCGTTTCCAATCCCGCACCTCCATAGTGGTCGGCTTCTCATCGCACAAGAGAGCATCGATCAATCTCTGTTGGATGAGCACGTCCTTCACTCTTGCCTGCCATAAGGAGAAATTGCTCTTACCATCAAATTTGTTGATCTCCATGTTGATTGTTCCTATCTTCTCCATCTTCAGTCTTGCTCACCACCGTTGCAATCTGCATCCTTGTACCGCCTTGCTCTGATACCACTTGTTGGATGGATATCTGACTAGGACACCACCTCGCAGGACCTTTTCAGTACTATGCGATGCAGAAGGAAGAAAAAGAAACAAAAAAAACAATCAAAATATATGGATAAGCCACAAAAGGACTCGCTTCCACGGGCATGCAAACTTCACTATGAAAAAGAAATTTTACAAGAGGAGATCTCACCCTCAATCCTTGTACACCCAATTTCTCTCTCACCTGAAGTTCTCTCTCACAAAAGTTATCTCTCTTAGAAGATCCCCCTGAACCCCTGAAGTGACCGGCGTCCGCTGTCCAGGAGCCTCCTGCTCCTTCTCTCTCAGCAGTGCGGTTCTCTCTCTCTTCTCGGGTTTCGTACGGTTCCGTATGACGCGTCTGCGGCAAAACCATACCACCACCCTTTCTCTGTTGAGGCATAGGCTTTTAAAGCCCTTAAACAAGGGTTTATACCTAATTAGATTAGGTTTAGGTCTCGTAAACAAGCTAAATCAAACTCTTGAATCGTTGAATCAAGATGAAAACTTTTGGACCGTCCGATCGCGATCAATCCATAGAATAGTATCGTGGATCGTGAGAAACGTATGGGAAACGTCCACGCGGTCCATGCGGTTCGCCATGGATCGCTTGGTCCACGGTGGATCGGGGTACAGGCCCAGGCAAGGTGCCTTGGCCTGGGCCGGCCCGCGCGCGGGCGCGCCGGGCCCTCGATGGGCTGGGCCGTGCGCCCGCCTAGGCCGCGCGCCTGGGCCACGCGTCCACGCGTTGGCCCTGCTTGGCAGCCTCAGCCGCCTGCGGCGCACCCCGCCGGCTGTCCTCCGTCACCTCGGTTCGTATAATTTTCAAAAATCCGTATCTTCTCCGTCGAATTTTTTTTAATGATGTTGATCTCGTTGGACTCCATTTTTTATTGCAAACCTCGCTGTAGGCTCAATATGGACTGAATCTCGAGACGTCAAATTCTAACATATAATTTTACTGTTTGGCATGTTTTATGTGTAACATTGTATCTTGCTTCTGACTGATCACTGGTTGTCAAGAGTCCCGATGCAATGCAACTAGGTGCCTGAAGTTTGTCCACATTATCTGGGACACTGAACCCACTGTTTTCTTCTGTGGAAGGCAGGAAAGCCATGAGCTCCAAAAGAGACGCAACAAAGGCATCACACTCCACCCAAGTGTACGTCCAAGCGGTGGCAAGCAAGATAAGATGGTGCTCCCACAAAATTTTGAATTGGGGCCGTGGTAGGTCTCCATAGCAACAGAGACCCAATAGTCGCCCAATTCCTATTTTCACTTTCGTCTAACAGACCTTGAAACCATGCTACGACCTTTGAGATATGGTTTCGATTGCTTCGTTTATGAACTCTTTCAATTTTATAACGATTTAAGATTTTATTCAAAAAAATTAATTAAAAAATATTATTTAAATTTTTTGATACTATATAAATACTTAAGATCTTCTAATGCACAATCAATATAAGATTAGACATACATCTAAATTGCTCATCATATATTCCATCCATTTAAATTCTAAAGTTCTTAGCATGTAGTCTAAATACTCAAATCAAATTCAATTATAAAACCACATCTATTGTACACTAGAAAATCTTAGATACTTATATGGGATCAATGTTGCTTAAGATTTTTGAATGAAGTTGTAGGTTTTTATGATATGGACTATTGTACTTATCCTCAATAATCTTAATTTGGCTGTTCTTGTTCTAGCGATATAGGATAACTGAGTCAAGCTGGTGTGATCAGTGTTATTATTTTTATTTTTGAAAAGTAGAGTATGTGTTAAGTAACTAATGATGGGTTAATTTGATGCCCTCTCCAAGGTTATTTCTCACCGGCTATTTTTTGATGGATAAGTTTGATAAGAATTGCAACCTTAGTCTAAATATATTTGCAGTGCTTACTGTGTTTAGTGATCTCCTTGATGTTATCACCAACTTGGTCTAATGAATAGAAACACAGAAACGTAAATTCAGCTAGTCAAACTATTCTACGTGCAAAATTTCTTCCTTTAAATTAATTGTCATGCACCATCAAGCCTTGGTTTGGATCGCTAATGAGGATTTGATTTTGAAGGGTGTTAGCCCTAGCTCTCGTTTCAACCTCTGTATAATTTTTTCTTGAGCAATGGCTCAGTTTGCTTTAGGGTGTGGGCTCCGGTCTTGCCTCTAAGAGCCGAAAAGAAAGTATTAATTGTCTTTCAGTAAACTTGTAAATCATTATAAAGTAAATTAAGTTTGTTTTTCAGAAGTAACTAATCATAAGATAGTCCATTGGAAGTCTGGAGCTTTTGTTCATTCTTTGTTTAATTCTTGATTTTACACTTCCTTGGGAACCTAGGCAGCAAGCAAATGGCAAGATGTAAGTTCTTATCCATCTTGGAGAGCACTGTTTCCATTCCATTCTGGGTAGGATGATGCAATGTGATTACCCTAGGACAATATATCAAGTGCCATTTTAGATCCCATGAGGATTTCAAATTACAATATAGCTAGCTGCTCAGCGGAAGTCCTAGTATTAGGTTAAGTATTAACCATCTTAACAAACATAATTTGAATGAAAGAAAAAGATTAAATGAGGGCACATTAGGTTCACGCCTGAAATTGAAATCAAAATCGAAATGGTTATATCATCTAATATATTCAATGCAAGATCAGAATCAGAATGGAATTTGAATATTAGAGAAGAGCAAAAATAATATTTCGAAGAATTGAGGCATTTCTATTCTCTCCTAAAATTGGTATAGAAATGAAAATTCTTATGACGAGATGGTTAGAATGGGAGTCACCGATTTTCATTCCCATCTCCATTCTATCGTCCAATTCTTTTCAACTAAATATGCCTTTAGAGTAAAGCGGCAAAATAGATCTGCTCCTTGGTTCTCTGACGGGATGCGTGACTACAATATAGACTTCAAGATTCACAAAATGAAAATGATAAAACTTTTAATCATTTTAGAGCCCAGCATGATCCTCAAAGTCTGAATTGAATTGCGCAGATAAAACCCAAGTTCTTCCTGCACAAAGAGCCTACACTGTACCTAATGTGAAACTATCAAATCTGAAATAGTTCCTACATTTCATCATGGAGAAATGCAACAGCAACAGTCACATAAAGAAAGCGGCACATCTAACATGTTCCTGCAGCTTCTCAATCCCGCAGCCAGAATCCCACCTAAAGATGGAGCAACAATGGAGTTAGGTATGAGAGCTTGTCATTTCATAGATCTGGGCCTTGGATTGCCATGAAATACAATTAGTGACTCGTTTAATTTATATATTGTGCTTGCAAAGAAATTTCAAGCACATACGAAACAATGTGAAGCCTTTGTTACCAGTGCAAAGACCTAGCTGGAGTACGAGTCCTCTCCCTGACTCGAGGATCTAATCTGATACCCGTCTCTGTCAGGTACCATATTCCTTCAACTCCACATCTTCGAGTCCTAAGCAACTTTTGTACCAAGTCAATCATGAAACTAGCTACCTATCTTTAATCAGACAAGAAGCTAATTACCAAGTGCCATGATTACAGACAATAGCCATGCTAGCCCAATCTAAAGCACATGGGACATCCTCCTGAGTTTGTTTTTGCCTAGGTGTAAAGCGAACCACCCTAACAAGATCCGGGCCTTCGTAGAACCTGCTCAGTTCTTTCTCACCGCGCCGCTAACACGTATCATTGCACTTGAAAGCAATAGCAAGCACAAGCAGATTAAGCCTTGCTTTCATCATTGTACCTAGATGGCTGCCATGTATATCCTATGATGTGCATGAATAACGCTCTGCCGCTGATTTCTTTGAGATGACTTTTAATAGCTGAGCAGTGAGTCAAAAGGTTTTCACAGTGCAAACTCCAAATCCGACACTTGCTGCATCCAAAGATTTTGGAACACTTCAGTAAACAATTCCATTTGATTTATGATCAAAAAAAAAAAAAAAAAAAGTCACAAAAATGCTCTATCTCCAGGCACGTGTCATGCATGTGAATATCTTGATGATAGGATGTGCATGTTGGACCTACTTCATTCAATTTCAACAAAAGCACTACCATATTATTGTGTTTGAAGTATTAGTTTGTTGGATGGAATGAAATCTTTTAACAACCACTTCACAGTGCATTCTGCATCCAAATCCACTGTAGGCTAATGCGGGACTAGCATGTTTGCTCCACCAAAATGTTGGGGATTTGGACCCTCCACTTACCAAATCCATTTCAGCGGAGGGTCCGTACCAAGGGACAGGACAAAGGTGTAAGTGAAAAGGAAACCCGGTGGGGTCAGGTCAGCAGCGACAGCGACGCCTGCCTCGCCCGAAGTTTCGCCGAAAACTTCCGCCCACCGTTTCCCGACCCGCGCGAAGCTTCCTCCGAAACAGCGGCTCACAGGCCCAGAATTAAGACCCGCGCTCGGATTCCTACCCTTCCCCGACGTCACACCCGGTCGCGTGTTCCCCACGACCGACGGCTCTCACGCATAAAGAACCCCCTCCAAAACCCAATCCTACCCCTATTATCCTAATCTTATACAGTACTAAAAAGGGCGTTTTCGTCAATAAGAAAATAAAGCAAACCCCTTCCCGCCTTCTTGTGTTGCCTTTATAAGCGGGGCGGGTTAGGATCGCCTCGCCATAGAGAGAAAAAGTGGGAAGGAAAAAAAGAGAAGAGATAATAACTCTGATGGATCCCAACAATAACGGTAGCGGCGGTGACCCGAACCCGGACGGCGGGGTTGCACCGCCGAAGGGCTACGCGCTAAGTGGCAAGATTATGCTCACCGCCATCGTCGTCCTCTTCACCGCCGTCCTCCTTATCCTCTTCCTCCACCTCTACCTCCGGTGGCGCGTCCTCCGCCGCACGTCCTCCGGCCGGCGGCGGCGGCGGCGGCTCGTATTCGCCGGCGAGGACCAGAACTCCCCGTTCCCCGCCGATCGTGGGTTAGCTGCTGATGTTCTCAAATCTCTTCCCGTCTTCGTGTTCTCCGGCGGCGGCGGCGGCGGCGGCGGGGATGAGGTCGTAGAGTGCGCGGTATGCCTGGCCGAGTTCGAGGAGGGGGAGAAGGTGCGATCCCTCCCGCGATGTGGTCATCGATTTCATATCGAGTGCATCGATATGTGGTTCCGCTCCCACGCCACCTGCCCCCTTTGCCGCGCTGCCGTGGAGGCGGCCCCTCCGCCTGTCAATAGGACCATCTCTGTGCAGGTATCGGCGTCGGAGCCGGCGGCAGCGGCGGAGCGCTCCACTTCGGTCTCCGATTTGGGCTCCAGATGCGGCGGGGAGGAGGGGATCGGGTCTTCCTCAGCTAATTCGGGAGGTCCAGAATTGAGGATCGAGGTGCCGGCGAGGAGGGGCGAGGGGTTTAGGGGGTCGGAGGAGGAGCTGGGGTTAGCGTTCGGGTTGGGATCGCCGGGGGGACAGGGGATGAAGTCGCCGGCGAGCCGGATTCTTCTGCTGAGGAGGCTTCTGAGTAGGGATTTGAGGATCTATCGCGGCGGGAGTTCGGGGGCGGAGCTGGATTTGGAGCGGGGGGAAGTGGCGGAGCGATCTCCTCCGCCGCCCCATTCTCCGTCGCCACCGCCACCACCACCACCGGCGGCCGCAGTTTGACATGGGTTGGACACGTGGCGGGATCGCAGTCGTCGGTGTGCGCGCAGCGACTCGGATCTGATAGTGTAAGTGTGTCAAGTGTAAAGATTCTTTTATTGGTTGCCTTTTGACTTTTCTCACGGAGAGAGCTGAAGGCAGCGAGAAGAGAGAAGGGGAAGGGTTTGTAAGTGAATGGGTGTAAAGTTGTGACGTGTGAGGGGCTTTCTTGTTATTTTGGGATTATTACGGTTTACGATCTTGTATATGGAAGTCGTCGCACGGTTCGGAGATGCGTGTCCCACGCGTTTGTGTGCGGTCAGTCCAATCGCTTCTTTGACGCGTATCATTAAATGATTTCCGATATCTGTGCATGATTTCCTATTTTCCATTGGAGAAATTTTATTTTTTGGTAAACATTCCGTCGGAGAAACTATCGAGTGGACTTTTAGTAAAAAAGTCACCGCATCATTTTTTTTTTTTTGATAAGACAGCATCATTCCGTGACTTCAAAATTCATTTGGTTGAAAAGTTTAAGTTTTTTCTCGACAAGGGTCACCGCATCATTTCGTGAATGAAAATGGAGAGCAAGGATGCAACCAAATTCAAAGTACTCGTTCCAGGAACGATTCAATATCGATCATCTTAATATATTCAAAGATTAAGCATCTTAATATTCTAAGATTAAATTTGATTTGATACAAATAAGATAATTATTATTGTTAATTTTTTATCGTATTTAGTTTCGGTGAAAAGCAATCTGCAAAAAAAATTTACGGATCAAAATTATGTCCGATAGGATCTTTAATGTTTAAGTCAACGCGTAGTAGTGAACAACAGATAGAATATTCACAGTGGCATAGTATTAGTTCAGAAATATCTTATCAAAATTATTTATTTATTTTTTTATAAATAATTTATTGATAATCATTTGTAACAGTTGACATGTTATGTGATCATGAGATGAACAGTTAAAATTCTTTGATGATCATGATATGTGGTTGTTAAGCATTTTCTGTACAAATGATTTCTGATATATCGATTGTATATCGATAATCTAATCGTATCGATTGTATGTCAGTATATATGGTATATCAGTTGATTGTTGATTGATTATTCTGACATATTGATTATTCTGGTCAACTTAGTTTCGAGAAGAAATTGATTAAAAATCTTCGATTATATGTCGGTGTAATCGATTGATAGTTGGAGATTTCATTTGTTCCATCGATCGAGAGTCAGATTCATCGACTATAAATCAGAGAGAGTAGATTCAATTGTCCCAATAATTATTCTTCACTTTCAAATTCAAGGTATTTGACACGTGGATTGACATGTGGTTTGACACATTGGATGGAGGGAATTGTCACGTGTTATTTTGAGTTCCGATTCAGCTGCAGACATTAATAATTTTTTTGAAAATTAAAAAATCTCTAGCTGTTTTGTCATTTCGATAATTGCGAGACCATCATTAGGATGTTGATTTGAGAAGATGGTTAGATGGCCAGATGATCTAGTCGATTTGATTCCGACTAGTCTATTTCTGTCATGCATCCAATTGTTATTGACTTTTAACCGTTCATTTAGATAGAGATGACATGGCATAATCAACAGTAGATGCGTCGAACCATCCGATCAATGATCGGTTTTGATGTAGCCATGGATCAAAATCTGATATAATCTTGATCTGAACAAATCTATCCTGATCATTGACGGACTCTATATATATAATGTCACTTTCATTTGGATTTTTCACTTCTCTGCTTGTCATTCTCCTACAAACGAGGGCTTTGCTCTAAGCGTCAAGAGTTTCAGAGGTCTAGGAGTCTTCTTCTTTGTGTTTTTGTGGTTTCCAGGTCAACCCTTAGTTTTAGGTTAGGCTTCTCTTTCTTCTCTTCCTTTTCTAGTCTTCTTTGATCTCCTTTCCTATCATTTTTGATGGCTAGTAGCAGTAAGAAGGATAAAGAAAGGGTTAGAATAGATGAGCTTTCTTGAGATAATCGATCGGATGACCCGGTTGACGATTCTCCTTCGGATCCGGACATAAAAGTTTCTTTCTTATTTGGATTCAATGTCGATCGGCCCCGGGAACAATATCATATCCCAGAGTAATTTCAGCCTTTTGTGCCTGGTTCGGATGGTCGGATGAGTTCTTCTCTTTCGAATCAGGTAGCAATTTATGTGGAGGACCTTCGGATTGATCTTCGTTTATCGATTTCGGAGTTTGTCCGAAATCTTCTTGACTATTACTGTCTTTATCCTGCTCAGTTAACTCCAAATTCTATTCGGTTAATCATCAGTTTTACTTTATCACATTACATGATCCAGACCAACCCTTGGCCTTCTCTTTTTGTTCTTTTTTTGTTCTTCGTCCTCACCCAAAAGCTAAGAGTTGATGGTTCTTCAACCCAAGGAAGGGTCTGTCATTTATCTCTGGCCTTCTTTCATCCATTCATGGGTGGAAGAACTAATTTTTCTTTGTTCTTCTTCTTCGTCTTGGGGTTTTCCTTCCTTCTGGAGAGATTCAAGAACAAGTCCCAATGAACATAGTCGGGTTGAAGTCATCGATCGGAAGGACTTTCTCCAACTGAAGGATATGGAATTCTCTGCGCAACGAGAGCTACTGAGGAGCAAGCTCTCTATGATGCCGGACTTAGTCCGATGACTTCCTTAGATATAGCATAGTCGGTCTTTTATTTTACTTTTCATTTGCCTTCGAACTTTGTAATTTAGTTATTTTGCTTTCTGATTGCAGCTATGTGATTAGCAACACAGGTTTCAGTAACTGACATTCGATAGCATGCTGTCAAACAAAGAGTAGCTATTAGTGCCAGATCATCTCGAGCACTGAAGAAGAGTCGGATTGAGGCTCAGTCGGCATTAGCGAGGGAGATGAATACTCCGTCAGTAGTCGTCCTTGAAGCCAAACCTGTCATCATACTATCGGCTCTGACAGTGCTTCCACCAGTCAATGCGCTGCTTGCTGGAGGGGAATCAAACAGAGATGATAATGTCGTTGTCATCATACCGGCACCAACAAAGACAACACCGACTATAATCTTGTCAATAGAGGGTCGAACAGAGTCTGCACCTGCGCCTAATTCAGAACCGACTGCCACAATGCCGACAGTACCTCGGGCCCCTTCAATTGAGATGACATTGTCTCGGGCACCTTCAACACCCGAATGGATGGTGGCTTCAAGTGAGCGACCACCCACTAGCGAGCGGGAAAAAGCTTCAGCTATTTTGGCTGATGACGGGTCATTGATGGGCTTCATAGTACTTTTCAACGTTTGAATTCCTACAGGTGAGTCGGTCTTAACCAATCTGAAATTGGCCAAGCGATTCATCGAAGCTGTACTTCTTTTGACTGATAAGAAGAGTAGAAAGGATCAGACTGTGTCCTAAATATTTTTATCTTTCTATCCGATGATGCTTAGCATAAGTCGGTACTTTACACTTCTTTTTTTGACTTGTCTTCTTTTCTTTTCAATTAGCATATGATATGCAGGCATTGGAGAGTGGATATCAAAAAATTGCTGACTTTCGTCGAATGTGGATGGAAAAAATTGTGGCTGCGAATGTCAAGAAAGCTATAGCCAATGAATGACTTCAGGCGGTGACTGATTGAGAGGCAAAGTATCAATAGGAGAACTCTCACATGAAGGCAAAATTGGAGACGGTAAGAGTCAAGTTGGAGTTGGCAAGAAGTGATCTACAGTTGGCCTGTGTCGAGTTGAAATTGACACAGCAGATTGTCAAATCTCAGGAGTCTCAGATAAAGAAGAAGCATGAAGTTAATCAGCTCCGAAAAGATCATGATGACTGTGTTAAGGAGTCAGAAGAAGAAAGAAAGAAGCATCGGACCATCGAAGCAAGGTTCGCTTGGTCGATGTAGAGTCGGCCTCTGCTAAGGAGGAAGTACCGTTGGCTGAGGATGCTCTGATTTCGGCATGGGAGCAGGCTGTTGAGGATTACAAAGAATCTGAAAATTTCAAAAATGAAATCCTCAAGGGTGGCTATGCCTCTTACTGTCTCGGCTATGAAGACAACAGGGATGCGGTTAGAAAATTATACCCAGACTTGGACCTGAGCAGTATCACCGACCCTGGTTCGAAAGAAGAAGAGGTTGTTGAAGGAGTAGTGTCGACTGAAGAAGCTGCACTGGTTGCACCAGAGTCTGTTCTAGTTATGGAGGAAGCCATACAGGAGTCGGCTACTGTTGAAGGCCATGAGATCGGTGTTGCACCGGCTACCAACACAGTCGAGGAAGAGGTCGATTGGTGATCAGTGTAGAAATTTTTTTTTTCTTTGTAATCGGACAATAGTCCAACTCACTTTTGTAATCGGACTTTAGGTCCAATTTTGTAACCTTTTTACTCATGGATGAAAAGAAAAAATTTTTTGGTGTTGAAGATTTTCTATGTACGGAATTCTTTGTATGTCATCTTTTTAAACTTGATGCTCATTATTGCCGATATAGTTAAATATCAGTCGGATAACCAAATATCAATCAATAGTTGATGTTATAGAATTTGTCTGTTAGTCGAATACCAGCCAATTGAATTGTAGGTATAAATTTTTTTAAGTATAGTTGAGTGTCAATCGACTAAACTTTAAGCATAATTTTTTTTAAGTATTTGATGGACGAAATTTAGCCGAATATCCTTCGACTGATCGAAGTCGAGTCGGTTTATTATTCTGTTCAATTGTAGTTGAATCGGCATACTATTCTGCTTAGCTGTATCTAAGTCGGCATAAGTAATCATGACTTGAGTCGGCATTCATAGTCGTTTGATCGAGATGAAGTCGGTATATATATTAGCCAATTATTCATCGATCTGATATCATTTTTGTAGATAGCCGAATATCAAAAAAATTAAAATTCGATCATTCCATTAAATATGTTGCATATGCAAATAATTTTATTGATAATATATTTTTAGATTATCAATATTTCAAGTTCGAAGAATAGTTATTCCATTGAGAGTCTTTAGTCGGTAGGCACCCGGATGAAGTGTTTTGATCACTTTGTAAGGTCTTTCTGAGTTTGAAGATAATTTCTCTTGATTCAAAGGTTTTGAAACTTCTGCTTTCTTTGAGACCAAATCTCCTAGATGGAAAACTTTCGATTTGACCTTTGTATTGTAGTATCGGACTACTCTCTAACGATATGCTGCCATCCGAATTTGAGCTTGTTGTCAAACCTCAGGGAGTCAGTCCAAGTCAGCTCTTCAACATTCGGAGTTACTTAGCTCAGCATACTGTTCGACTCTCATTGATGGCAATCCAATCTCCAGTAGGATCACTGCTTTCATCCCATAGGCCAAGTTGAATGGTGATTTTCTTGTTGGTATGCGAGTTATCCGATATACCCATAAAATTGGATATAATTCTTCCATTTAGAGGCCTTTGGCTTCATTCAATCTTGTTTTAAGATCATATAGAATCATTTGGTCTGTTACTTCTACCTCACCAATGTATTGTGGGTGGCGGACTAAAGTGAGTTTGTATGTAATATGAAGTTTCGCACAAAACTTTTTAAAGTTCTGATTATCGGATTATTGACCATTATCAGTGATGATAATATGTGATAAATCAAATCTACATATTATTGACTTCTGCTTGAAGTCTTCTATTTTACTTTCATTGATTTGCGCCAGGGGTTCAGTTTCTATTCGTTTAGTGAAGTAATCTATGATGACCACAAAAATTTTTTTTTTGATCAGACGTCGGAGGAAATATATCGAGTATGTCGATTCTTCATTGTACGAATGGCCATGGTGCAATGATTAATGTCAACTGGCTAACCGATTGATATTGTATGTTGGCATATTTTTGACATGGTTCGCACCTCCAGACGAGGTCAGCTATATTTTTCTTCATGGTGGGTCAATAATATCCTTATCATAAAACTTTATAAATCAATGATTTGCTCTCCAAGTGATTTTTACAAATTTTTTCATGAACTTCTAGGAGAGCATAGTTGGCATCTGTAGGTCTCAAATATTTCAGTAATAGAAGGAAGAATGACCTATTGTAAAGTTATCCATTCATCAAAATATATTGTGAGGCCATCCACTTTAGTTGTTTGGCCTTCGAAAGATTTTCAAATAAAATTTCGTCAGTCAAATATTAGATGATTGGATCTATCCAACTCGATTCATCATTTATTTGTAGCACTTCATCAATCTTGTTGATACTCGATTGTTGGAGATATTTGATGAATATTTGGTCTAGTAAGTTGAATGAAGTAGTTACGAGTCGAGAAAGTATACAGCTTGAGCATTTTTCATTCTTGGAATATGAGAGATTTTGAAATATCTGAAGACTGATGTAAGATCTTTCACTTTCTAAAGGTACTTCATCATAATCGGATCTCAGACTTCAAACTCATTCTTGACCTATCTGATAATCAACTGTGAATCGGTGAAAACCTTCAAATTATCTATGTCGAGCTCTTTGGCAATTTTCAAGCTACCTAAAAGGGCTTCATACTTGGTTTGATTATTTGATGCTTTAAAATTTAACCGAAAGGCATATTCTGTTACGATCTCTTCAAAATTGGTGAGGATGAGGCTGACTCCATTTTCTTGAGCGTTGGATGCTCCATCAACATGTAACACCCATACTGATGCTAATTCGATCTTGAAACCTTTAATTTGTTTCGACTTGTTGTCAAGTTTGTCCTTAGGTTTATCATCGGATACAGTACACTTGGTGATAAAGTCGGCTAAAACTTGTATCTTCATTGATGATTATGAGCGATATTGAATATCAAACTCACTGAGTTTAATTGCCCACTTCATCATTTGACCAGAAGTATCTAGTCAGTATAGAATTGCCTTCTAGGGTTGATCTATCAAGATGACTATCGAATGTGTCTGGAAGTACAGTCGAAGTCGTTGTGCTGATACGATCAGAGCGTAGATCATCTTTTTTGTGCTTGAATATTGCATTTCGGTATTGTGGAGCACTTTATTAGTATAATAAATTGGCCATTGAATCTGATTTTCATCTTTCTGGACAAGCACTGAGCTGATCATCTCAACAAAAGTCGGCAGATTAAGATACACTATTTCTCTCATCTTTGGTTTTGTGAGTAGTGGGAGAGATGTCAGGTATTTTTTTAGATTTTCAAAGCATGAAAGATCTTTCATTTGTCGCAAGGTCTTGAAGAAGGGTAGACACTCTTTTGCTGACTTCGAGATGAATCGGCTAAGTGTGGTAATTCTTCCATTGAGTTGTTGTATCTTTTTTTTGGAGTTGCAATACTTTATGTCGATGATGGCCTTTATCTTCTCCAGATTAGCTTCGATTCCTCGTTGCAATACAAGTGATTCAAAAAAATTTTCGGTAGTCACTCTGAATGCACATTTGGTTGGATTTAGCTTCATTTGATGTCGTCAAAGTGTGTCGAAGGCTTCTTCTAAATTTCAAACATTAAAAATTTTGGTACATTTTACCAACATGTCGTTGATGTAGACTTTCATATTACGTCTGATTTGTGTCTTGAATACTTTGTTGACTAATCGTTGGTAAGTCGTTTCGACATTCTTTAAATTGAGTGGCATCACTTTGTAGTAATAGATACCTTTGTCGGTTGTGAAGGCAGTATGCTCTTTGTCTTCGGATGCCATCCAAATCTGGTTGTAGGCCACAAAGGCATCCATGAAACTCAGAAGTCGATGTCCCGAAGTCGCATCGACTAGTTGATTGATCTTTGGCACGGAAAAGCTATCCTTTAGTTAAGCTTCATTTAGATTGGTGTGGTCGATGTAGATTCATCATTTTTCATTGGCCTTTCTTACCATTACTATCTTAGCAAGCCAATCTAGATAGTTAGCTTCTCTTATGAAGTCAGCTATGAGGAGCTTATCAACTTTTTTATCGATGACCTTCTACCTTTCAGGAGCAAAAGACCTTTTCTTCTGTCTTATCGATCTAACTTTGAGGTCGATGTTTAACCGGTGAGTTATTACTTTTGGAGGAATCCCTGGCATGTGGGTTGTTGACCAAGCAAATGTATCGACATTTGTTCATGGTAAGTCCACCAGCTGTTTTCGCTCTGGATCAGATAATTGTGACTCAATTTGAACTGTTTTATAGGGTTATCTTCTCTTAGTGAGATCGAAACCAATTGCTCAGCGGGCTCATCCCTTTCTTCATTTTCTTTCTAGTCCGGCTTATCAACCGATAGAAGGTCTTCAGGCTTACTATTCTCAGTAGAAACCATAAAGCAACATCGGGCTAGTTGTTGATCTCCACGTATTTTTTCAACTCCACTTTTTATCAGGAATCGAACCAATAAATGATATATCGACACCACCGCTTTGAACACATTGAGTTCGGATCGTCCAAGTATGGCATTGTAAGCCGAAGAAACTTGGACCACCATAAATGTTAAAAGGATAGTGCTTTATCATGGATCTATTTCCACAGTTAGTGGGAGAGTAATTTTTCTTTCCATATTGACTGCATCTCTAGTAAAATCAACTAATGACATCGAGACTCTTCTGAGTTGATTAGTTGGTAGTCGCATTCGAGAGAAAGTCGAGTAAAACAAAATATCATTTGAACTTTCATTATTTACTAAGATTCTTTTTTCATCATAATTTGCTATCATCACTGAGACGATGGCAGCATCATCATGAGGAGTCTGTATTTCTCGAACATCATTATTCAAAAAAGAGATTATATTATTATCAAGTCATCGTTTCTTTATAGATTTTTTTTCAAAAGTTGCCCCCAGTCTTTCGATCATCCGAAAATCATGTTGATAACTTTCGTCATTGGTCGATTGTTGATTGCTTCCTCAAGTTATGTCTGAGATTGTCGATTAGTAGAAGGTTGAGTCAGACAGTCTCGTCGAAATTTTTTGAGATAGCTTCGTCGAATCAAGACTTCTATCTCATCATTGAGTTGAATGTATTGATCGATATCGTGACCATGATCACGATGGAACTGACAGTATTTTTTTTTATCGTGGCTCCTTGATGGTGCTTTTATTGGTGGAGAGTGATGAATGTACTCTTCTCCCTCAATCTCTATTAGGATCTGCATACGGAGAGCAGAGAGAGGAGTGTGGGAATCATACTTGCTGCTGTAATTATTTGGCCTTGGACTCCATCGATGGGGTGAAGCTTTTTTGTTGGTTATTGACCAAGTTGGTTCGATCGAAGCTCCACTTTTTTTCTATTTTTTTTCTAATATTTTTCTTCTATTTGACGTCGATCAGAAACGCCTTCATCTACACGAATGTACTTGTATATGCGCTCTAGAAGTTCAACATAAGCTTGAGGGAGAGTCTTATCCAGGAAGTAAGTGAATCTGGATCTCCTCAGACTTTTTTCATGATCGAGATGGCTATATCTTCGCTGAGGTCCCTGACCTCAAGTGTGGCAGTGTTAAAATGCACCATAAAATCTCTTAGTGTCTCTCTTTTATCTTGCTTAATGAAGAAAAGACTGTCGGATGTTCGCAGCACCTTTCGGTTAGTGCTGAAGTGGGCTACCAACGAATGTTCATGCTGCTCAAAGAAATTTATGATCTCGCGCCAATTTGTTGTGATCAATCACCTATTACACCTAGTTCTGACGAAGAGTAACCAGCAAAAGAAGTCCATAAATTGAAATTGTGTCCAACAGAAATCCTCCGATGCTTAAGTCAGTGAAAAGTGGTAAACAGTAGATAGAGTATTCAAAATGGCAGAGTGTTAGTCCAGAAGTATCTTACCAAAATTATTTATTTACCTTCTTTTTATAGATAATCTGCTGGTAATTATTTGTAATGGTTAGACACATGGATCCCGCTTATTTCAACATTATGTGATTGTGAGATGGATAGTTAAAGTCCTTTGATGATCATGTTATATGGCCGTTATTCGCTTTCTGCGCTGGTAATTTTTGATATACCGACTATATATCGGTAATCTTATCATACCGATTGTATATCGATATATATGGTATATCAGTTGATTGTCAATTGATTATTCTGACATACTGACTATTCTGATCAACTCGGTTTCGGAAAAAAATTGTCGAGAATCTCTGACTATATGTCGGTCTAACCGATTGATGGTCGAAGGTTTTATTTGTTCTACCGACTAGAATCAGATTCATCGATTATGAATCAGAGGGAGTAGATTCAATTGTCCCAATAATAATATTCGAGATCAGCTCACTTCGAATATCAATCGAATCATATTCATACTCGAGTTCAAGTTTGATTGAAATATCAATCGAATCATACTGGATCTGAGTTCAAATTCAAAATTAAATTTAATCTTTAACTTATTAAATATATATTTATATATTATAAATAAAAATAATATAATTAAAAAATATATAAATTTAAATAAGTTTGGGAGTTTTTTGAATCGCATATTTGCCGTTTGAGTTTGATTCGAAAAATTATTTGAGCTATTCAAGTTCAATTTTAGCTCGAGGGTAGTTGAGTCGAGTACGAGCAAATAAAATATAGTTTGTAGTTAATCATGATTAGTTATCTTGAATTTAATCTTTGTTGGATTTTTTATCTCAACGAATGATGTGATGGTTTTTGATAGGGTGTTCCGATGAAATATAATCAATTATCTTTTGGGAGATTCACCTAGCATCCTATTGGATGAATAAAAATAATTATTATTTAAATGATTATAGAAATTACTATTAATTTTTGAAAAGTGCTTCTCTTTTGACAAAAAAAGATTAGATAAAATATGTTTATGTAAATTAAGAATCCTTACATCAGTGCAAGATTAAGGTTATGGTTTTTAAAAAAAAAAGAAAAAGAAAATTGAGTGGAGTTCTCGTCACATAGGAGGGCTGCCAATAGAATTGAAAAAATTGTTCTATATGGTACAAACTCCCCCAAGCATTCCTATTATTAAGGTTTTTGGTGACCTTGAAATTTTATTATAATGGCCACCTTCCGAAACTGTTATTAGCTGTTATTATTCACCGTAACTATATTGAGCGCTACCTATCGTGGTACAGTAACATGTTAAACAGTTTTTAATTTTTTTTTTCTTTTTATAATGAAAATAATCGAAATGGTTATAATAGTCATTATAATAGAAAGATAAGGATGGTGATGAGAGCTTCTTAATTTGTATTGAAAAATAAATAAGATTGGACAGCGCGCAAAACCAGACTCGGTGTCCATGCGCTACTGATATTGTATACATAATGTTTATAATAAAAAAATTAAAAAGTGACGATAAAATATATAAAATGATAATAAAAGCAAAGGCTTGGTTCACGGTGCTTCGGCCATTTTCTTCTCCCTTGCTGATAGGTTTCCTGAGCTTTTGAGCGTTGCTTGGGTCAAAACAGCAGTGTCGAGGAGTTCTTTGAGAGGACGGAGACGGGCGTTGTTTGGACCCCTCAAGTTTAATTCCCCCTTGAATTCAAATAAGCGATTAGTAAGCATAGGTCCGTCTTCTGGGACTAGTTTGATTCATAATTTTTTTTAAAAAAAAATAAATTTTAAAAAATAATTTTTTAAAAATAAAATTTTAATATATTTAATTGATGAGAAGATGATTTATTATAAAATAACTTATGATTGGATGAACTTTTATTTTTTTAAAAAAATTATGTAAAATACTTATTATATCCTTAGTAGATATAAAATCATACATTTTTACTCATAAACTTTATATAAATATTAATATTATATTTATATTAATATAAATATAATATTAATATATTATAATATAACATTAGACCATAATAATTTATTGTGTTAATATAATACTAATATATTAATATTATATTAATATAATATAAATATTTTAATATAAAAATTATTAATATAGATATAAATATAATATTATATTAATATAAATATTATATTAATATAAATATTAAAATATAATAAATATTAATATTATATTTATATAAATATTAAGATAATATTATATATTACTATACAGTATTTCATTTTAACCATCCATTGATATTTTACTAAATTTTAAATATGAATCTTAAAAGGATATTTTAGGAAAGAAAAAAGTATTACCACTTTCTATGTCACGAGAAGTGATAAAACCCACCTTCCTCATAGGTTTTCACTTCCCATGAGATGTGAGAAGTGATTTTTCATGAGAAATATTTTTTTCACTCTCTCTCCTTTTAAAACTCCTCCAATCAATCACTTCTGAGGAAGTGTCTCTTTTTCTCTCCACTTTTCGTCAATCAAACAAGTCCTTGATGTAAATTCTGGTTTCTGCTACTACCGTTGATAAGCTGTTTCATTTTTGGAAATGGGATGCTTTTGGTGTTTCCTTGGTCTAGAGTTTTTACAAATTTCTTAATCATGGTGGCTTGCTTTGCCTGTTTGCCTAATGGTTGCGAAAGATATTCATGTGGCTCTTGATCAAGGATAAGCCGCTTACGGTGGGAAAAATCCTTGCCATGAGGGGATAAATGGGTGAACAGAGTTGTGGCTTGTGTTGGAAAAATCTTTGCAAGAGGGGACAGAATTGTGGCTTTTGTTGTCCATTTCCGGGAACCACCAAACATCTATTCCTTCGCTTTGCTTTTGTTCGTCCATTGTGGTCCTATTTGAAAATTAGATACCTAGTCAAACATCTGCAGGGATCCTCATACGCTCCTTCTACTTTAGACCTTGACATTCTTGTCAGGTCAAAGCCCAGATTTATTCAAAGTCAATTCATGGTCAGTCCTTGATTAGTCTAAATAGGCTCGTCTATAGTTTTTTCGTGAGCCATATCTATTCTAATATCATTTATGATAATCTAGAATTTAACTGAAAAAACTAGCTCGAAGATGTTATCTAAATTTCTCTCCATTACAAAAACTTAACATTATTTAGTTCATAGTGGTATGGCAGCGCAAGCGAGTCCTTCACATATGCAGGCTAGATGAGATTGTGTCATGGTAGCCTTGTGCTGGATTGTGTGGCTTCAAAGAAATAGCTCTGTTTGTCAAAAAAAAAAAAAAAAAAGAAAAAAAAAAAGAAGGAAGTAGAAGAAGAAAGAAATAGCTCTGTTTTCTCTTAAAGATAGAAGAGGTATGCAAGTGCTGCAGCTGACTTACTCCTATTTCCACGATTGGACGGGAAGGAGTTGCTGGGAGTGAACCCTGGGCCTCATTCTTTGTACGGTTGATGCACCTTTGGCCTTTCCCAACTCATTCTTCAAGTGTCATGGGCTTTGATTTGTCTGCACATAGGTTTGGTTGTTGAATTGTCTTTATTCCTACGGCGTGTCAATTGGTGAGGATCAACCTACTCCCATCTAGACTGCCATTTTGTATTG
Organism: Elaeis guineensis; assembly: GCF_000442705.2. Classification (NCBI taxonomy): domain Eukaryota; kingdom Viridiplantae; phylum Streptophyta; class Magnoliopsida; order Arecales; family Arecaceae; genus Elaeis; species Elaeis guineensis. The sequence goes on along the minus strand of NC_026006.2, from coordinate 59,169,872 downwards.
TTTTAAGAGATGTTTGGTTGAAGAAAGTTGGGATATGGAATGGAAATGGGAATAGATATCTTTAATTCTAACCGTTTGATTGGAAGAAGTTTCATTCGGATTCTGATTCTAAAATAGAATGAGAATGATCCAATCTATCTAAAACTCAATTCCTACTTTCTCTCTTTAAAAATTTGTTCTAAATTTTTATTCAGATTCCGATTCATTTCGACTCCCATTCCCATTCCGATTTTTGTTACCAACAAAAAACTCCCTTATTATCAGTTTGGTGATTCAACGATCCCCCTTGTGGCTCCAGGCTTAGCCTCCTATTTGATTAGCCAAATGATACTTGAGTGACATTTGGACAGTTCTTAATTCTAGGTTTTGCTAAAACAGGATACCTTCATGAACCTATTGCTTCGAGGGCCAAGACATGGGCCACAGCTAGTTTATCCAAGTAAAATATGCAAATGGATGGGCCTATCTTAATTCCCTTCCTTATCAGGAGTTAATTTGTACGGCTAGTAACTAGTAAGTGTGGGGTGGCATTGGGCTTGGATGATTCGTTTCCGGTGACTTCGGATTTTATCTAGGATTTCGAAAGAGAACCAGGAATGGAGGTTAGCCTTTTCAGACTAGATGGTTAAGAATGCCAAGCCATTAAAAAATTTTACAAGATTCTTGCAGCTGACATGATCTAAGTTATGTTTAATGTCCCTTCTATCACAGGCCGTGAATCATAATCCAAGTTTGGAAGTGTTGTGGTGTAGAGAGGATATTTTTAATCTCACATTGATTATGAGTTAAGAGAGAGTATGGTTTATATGAATTGAAACTTTCTCTTCCGTGAGACACCTTTTAAAGGACAAAATCGTGAAATCCCGTGCAACGGCACCAGATCTCAAAGCGGACAATACTTCACGCATGCGGGTGTGGAGACAATTCTATATCTTGAGCCAAGATTGTAATATTGGCACTGTCTGTGAGAACACCTTCTGCTCACACATATTCTCTCTTAATTGGGGAGATATGTTGTGGTGTAGAGAGGGCTCTTTAATTTCATATCAGTTTTGAGTCAAGAGAAAATATGACTTATATGTATATAAATCTTTTCTCCCCCATACATATGGGTGAAGAGGTATAAATTAATCATTCGAATTATCTGATCTCTTGACCCATGACCGCAACAGAAAGGAAGCTGGATCCATCAGTTGGGTGTCCTGCTGAAAGAAGCAAGTTGGTTACTCATCAGTTTGAACAGCATTGATAATGAGAGGATGGCATCTAATGACCTGCTAAAGAGATACTTCCATATGATTTTTATAATAGAGATTGCCTGGTCAATTAGTTTGTATAGTATATCCCTTCTGCGTGCACAGGTGGTAAGGTTTAGTTTATTGTATGATGATGGGTCGTCTGGAAGTCTGGAACCAATTCAGGCTGACGCCGTCATGATCTAGCATGATTTTGTGTGGTACGGGATCTTCTAGCTTCCCTTTTTTTAATTTATCAGGTTCTTAGCCTAAGTTTATTTTAATGTAAGGCATCGTGGGTCTGGCATCTAACCTCCAATCTCTTTGGACTTTCTGGAGAATAAACAAAATTCAACCAGCAACCAGAAGAGCTTGGGATCAGCTGAAGGTCACAATTTCTTGATAGATTGGGCATGAAAGAAACTCTTGCATCTTCCTCAAACGAATTCCACTATTCAGACAGTGCTGTACAAAACACTCTAATACTTTTAATCTTAGGAAAAATATTGCTCCAATCAAGTGGCTGGATAGCTTATAAGATGCTTTTATCTGCTCTTTTACCTCGGATATCATCTCAATTATTCTTTCAAACGTTTATTTTATCAATTTTTGTATCCTTCGTGTACTCTTTTTTTTTTTTCCCCCCAATAAATTTGGGGAAAGTGTTCTCTCACTTCCTCCCCTTCACCTCCACAAAAAGACAAAAAAAAAAAAAAAAAAAAAGGGGGAAAAGGAAAGAAAGAAATAAAGAAAGAGAAATGCATGGTGGTATCTCTATTGTTTTGCACAAAAACATTCAACAAAGTTTACCAATACTTCCATGCATCAACATCCTCACGAATGAATTTCCCTTTTTTTTTTTTTTATTATTCTTTTTCTGGTGAAACGGAAGGAACTAGGCGTCGCATGGAGCTGTAGCCCGAGGGCAATTAAGAACAACAAGCAATAGGCGCTTTGGAATTTCCAAGGCAGCCCCCATCTTTAAAAAGTAGTGAAGGCAAAACATTGGCTAACGGCTGCTGGTTTTAAAACTATGAAGAAATTAGTTAATTAACAACAACATTTGCTCCACTTGCATCATTATTCAAACACCCAAAAATATAGTTTGGTTTATTTTTAATTGAACTGAAATTAACAATTAAGTGGATACACAACAAAATGATGTTCAACTTTTCTCATATCATTTGGAGCAAAATTAAATATTCTCTCACCCATAAACAATGCAAAGCTTGGTTTAGATGGCGTGACAGATCTACATTGTTGATTCGAAATATACAAAACTCAATAATCTACCATACGTGTTAACGTTCTTCATAATCTTCAATAAAAAAACATAACAGCTCAAAATCCGTGCTTATGCCCTCGAAGTTGGGTTGCCAAAAAAGGACTAGGTGCTGGTAATATCTAGACCCAGTCTTTTAAATTTAGAACCTTTGGTCCAACCTAAGCATACAAGCTCGAGCCCCCAAATGAGCATTGGCTGTACGGATTAGGCTAGGTTTAGAATTTGGTAAAACTGGTCTTGGCCGGTTGGCACTTCTAACCTAGATGTGTGTTTATTCTTTGCACGTACGGATGTGCTAGCTGCAGAACGGCATGCTAATATAGGCCGTCGACTATTCTCTGATCTAGAACAAACATGAGAGTCAAAAAAATAAAAAATAAATAATAAAAAAAAATAAAAGAAAAAATTTGAGAGAGAATATATTTAGTAAAAAAAAAAAAAATAAATTTGCCTCCACTCTTAAAGAATCATAGTAAACTAAAGATGCTCTACATGGACAAAAAAAACTTCTCTTCGTATTCTTTTACATGCTCTCTATATCTTTTTTATAAAATAAAATCTCTTTTCTACTACAAAATAAAAACTTCAGCCTCTTCTGTTAAAAGATAAACCTCAATATCCCACTCTAACTAAAATTAAATTCAAATGTATTAAGTTTAAGGTTCAACTTAACATGGACCAGAATCCTAAAATTATTAAAACTAACGATCAACTAAAAAGGAATATGATTAGGATTTTATAATGAATCTCAACACTCACCTTTGTTGTAAAGTTAATGCCAATAATATTGGACCTGTCGATACCGTAAAATGCTATAGTAACCATTGCCAATATTACAATGATAACAACAACATATAACAACTTGTGGAACCAGTAATTAATAGTAGAACTCTTTTTGGCTCAAATAATAATTTTTTTTTGCTTGTACTCTTCAATATATATATTTCAATTGGTGATGTTCTACAACATTTTAATTCAATATTGACTTTGTGGTCATGATGTTGAGCTTTTTTTGAGCATCCAGTTTATCTCAACAAATATCAAATTATAAGTTATTGCTTACCAAAGCATCGGTCATTACCTGTACATTAGTAAAATTTCTCATACCTTCACTTGAACAGCTTCAAGTTTTTACATACAGTTGGCTTTTACCCACATAAAAAAATTTTCATATATAGAGTCTTTTAACAGCTTGAATTTTAGGGTAGCTTCAGAATTAAGTAATGTACCAAAAATCTTTTATATACCAAGACATATAATATGAATAATCTTTATCAAGCATGTCTTTTAATTTTCTTGCTTGATCTTTGAAATTTTTTCAAAATTAGTCAACTTTTCATCCTCATAGCTGACTAAATCTTTATAAAAATGATCAATATCTTAGATAGCTTCAATACATGACCTCCTACATGATTTGATTCAATGATACAAATTTCTATAATCAAATCAACTGTAGCATCCTTTAATTCTTTTTGACAACTATAGAATCAACCAGTTCTTCCATCATGATTTTTTCTAAACTTGATAGAATATCCATCTAATCAAGTTTTTTTTGCTCTAGTTTTTTTTTTTTTTTGCTATAGCTAGTTGATTCTTGAGCTGATCAATTTTGTCATGCTTTGAGTCTTTCAAATTTGAACCAGTCCCTAACTATCAAATTCCTCCTATTTCAAATCTTCATCTCTAAATTAATTCTATTTTTTTTTTAAATTTTAAGAAAATTGGAACTAAAATCTATTCTTCAGATAATTTTATTTTTTGTGATGCCTCATCTTGCTAGAACTTAAGTGGATGACCATAAGATATCCTACATTTTCTATGACTCTTATACATCATGGATATGGAGATAAGTTTCTCTGTTAACTAAAAATTAAATAACCCGCATCATCTTCTTAAATTTTAAATTCCATTTCCTTCTTATAACCTCATTATTGAAGTATCTATTGGCACTATCTCTGACTCATCTAAAATATTCTACAAATATTGTCCTTTCAAAAAAAACTTGATGCTAGACTTCTACATTGAATGACAAGCTTGAATCTATTGAAATAGATGGCAATAGCACCAGCCATGATGATTTATTTTTGAATCACCAAGTAAGAATCCACACGCCATACAGTGAATTATTGAAAGCTCTTCAAGCAAACTGAGTTGAGAATGTAGGAACTACCAACAATCAAGTTATTATTTTGAAAATTGTGCTTCAAAACATCTAATAAAAAAACACACTACCTAACCACTTTTCAACCTCAAAGCATGTATGGCTTTTTTATGTAGGGCCACAAACACAAAAAATACCAACTTAAAAACCTATAGTTTTGATACTATGTAAAATACATGCTACATAGAGTGGATCAATCTAGTTGGTGTAGAATTGAAAATAAATATCAAAAATAAAAAGAGTTTGCAGAGAATTATGGGAAGAAAATGATAGTGGAAAAAATGGAAGAGAATATATTCAAAAAAAAAAAAGCCAAAACAATATATTCGCTTCTCACAAAAGAGGCTTTATATATAAAAAAAAAATTCTTTTCATATTTCTTCACGTAACTCTCTCTCTCTCTCCCCCCCCTCCCCCCCCCCCCCCCCCCCTTGTTTTATGAAACCACAATCTTTCTCCTACTGCAAAACAAAAACATCATCATTCCTATTAATAAAATAGAAAAATCAATATCCTACCCTAATTAAAAATCAAACTCAAATATATTAAGTCTAAGACTCTCTTATTTAAGATGGATAAGAATAAAATTATTAAAAATAATGACCAACTTGTAGGATTAAAATTTGTCAATGAATCTGAATACCAGGATTCCCGAAGTGGCCAACTTAGATGGAGGAGCTAATGGCTTGTTTTCCATCAAAATAAAGAGGTCGATGACGAGTCTAGTGGCACATCCAAGCTTATTTGTTTTATGTTTTAAATAGTTTAAAGTACTCGTGCCCGGACTTCTAAATACGTTACTCGCAGGGTCAATGGAGCTCAAGGTCATGTAACCAATCTGGTAAGCAAGATTAAAAAAAAAAAAAAGGGTTCGGGTCGTATATTTGGCACGAAAGGATGATTTCAATTCTTTGGCAACGTCAACCGTTTGATTGCATAATATCCACATATAGATCTGTGCAAGATGCGATTCAATGGTTGATGCCGTGAGAAAAAGATCAATCATTCTTTAGCGCGAAAGATACAACCCGAACCCAAGAAGAGACGCCCTCAGATCCTCCTACTCCCAAGCGCCCCTCAACTTCCCGTTGCTTCTCCCTGTATATTGTGAACCTCGTCTACCACCCTCGAACATTAATCCCTCTTTCCACCAGACCTTGCCTCCGATTCCAAAGCCAAAGCACAAACACAGCCAAGAAGAAGGAAGATGGCAAGGCCTTGTCGAACACTGTCGAGCCCGAGCACTGGTGGCTCTCCCCCGGCGAAGCCGGAGGCAGGCCAAAGCAAAACACTTTACGTTCTTCTCTTGGTCCTCAACATACTCTCATCGCTCTCCTCTATTTCGTTATCTGGCGTTTCTTCTGTAAGAAGAAGCAGCGAGTAGATGACGACAACAACTCTGCCACCACCTCTTCCTCCACTCCTAACTCTCCCAACTTCTATTCCAGAAATGGCAGGCTGGATTCCCCAGCCGTATCGTCGTTGCCCATCTTCGTGTATTCCATCGGCAGTGAGGTCATGAAGACGGAGTGTGGTGTGTGTCTGATGGAGTTCGAGGAGGGAGAGACGGGCCGGCTGCTGCCGAGGTGCAACCATGGCTTCCACACGGAGTGCGTCGATATGTGGTTTCAGAGCCACTCCACCTGCCCTCTTTGCCGGGCTTCTATCGAGTCCGGAGCCTCGGATTCCACCGGGGCTGTGTGAGTCGTGCTCTCGTCTCTGCCGGCGAGAAATCGTACGTTTGTCTTAAGCTCTTTCCGGTCCCGGAATTTCTCTGTAGACTTTTTTCTTAAAAAATATATATATAAACGTTGGCATACATGAGCTGACGGCTATCAAAAACGAGCTTGAGTCGTACAGCTTGAGTGGTATCCCCTGCGGTGTTAGTTGAATGGTCGTTTGTGTTTTACGGTTTTTTGAAAAGGTCAACGCTTTAACAGTTAAATAACATTTTTTTTTTTGTAAGAAAATAACATATAATTACTAGTGGCCTCGTCACGGTACGTTTTTAGAAACAAAAAAAAGGTCAGCGAATTTCTTCTGTAATGCAGACAACTAATAAAGGAAGCGTATTGGTTTTGCTGGTTAATGAATTTAGTTTGGCGGTTTGTTGACTAAGCGATAACCATGGATGCCATGCAATTTTTTTTCTTAGAAGAGAATGACCAAATTTCTCAATAAAATTTGGGGGAACTGACACGTTTCCTCCATCACTATATCAAAAATAACTCATAATGATGGATTTTTAGTAACGTTCAAAAAAATACGATATTATACATATTTTTTGATAATAATTAGAAGAAGTATTATAAAAAATAAATAATATTATATTAATTTATTAATAATATTATTAAAAATTATCTTACCACTCTAAAAAAGTATACTGTATATAGTAATATTTTTTAAAATTATTATAAAAATTCTATAATATTATGATGTTTATTTACCCTATAAAAATAATATTTTTTGATTAAATAGAATTTAATTAGAAATATTTATATACATAATTTTATTGTACAATACTGCCTATTTGTTGATGAAATAAATTTTGTCATCTACATTTTCATTGCTAATCATTTTTTGATTTATTTTCATGATCAATTAGTATCGCAGCAAACTAAATTAGATTTTTTTTTTAATAATAGTATTTCATGAGTAATATATATTTAAAATTTTAGAAAAAAATATAGCATGTATTAAATCAATTTTAGAAGTGATAAGGTTTCAACTATATATATCAATTATTATATGCTCTAGTTGTATTTAACAAATTTTAATGGGCTAAAAAGCCTAGTTTTAATCTTATTTGTCCAAATCTATCTTGCTTTACCATGGTGGCTAAGCAGTAGGCAACAATCCAAAGATCTTAGCATATATCTGGTTTGATTGAATACCATGAGATTGGATGCTAAATATGGACATGAATTTGATAGGATAATATTTTAACTCATTTTCAGCATTAATTTATAAAAAATATTTGATAATAGATGCAACATTAATGTATAAAAGAACTATCTGATTTTGATTGGATCTATAGTGATGATTGTAAATGTTGCAACACGTTATATTGATAATAACGAAATGCTGCTACATGATAGTCATGACCATTGCCACAGAATTGTTTATACCCATCATCATCATCAAAACCATGACTATAGTTTTTAATGACACTACTTGTTGCCATGATGTACTAATCATTGATATATATAGATCTTACTAATAATTTTCTACATTTTTTGCTACATTTTTGACTGCTCCTATATACCTTTTTGTATTAATGCATTGATTCTCAAAAAAAAAAAAAATGAAAAAGAAAAAATCCTAATTTATTCGATAAGATAACCCAATATACAAAACTTTGTTGATCGAACTAGAGAACGAGGGAAAGTAATTTCAAACCAAAAGTACGCTGCCCTTACCTAATGGGCCTTCCATGCACAATCAATTAGCTATGTTAGTAGTAGCTAACTGACAAGCCAATTGGGCTTGATCATGTTAGCCTGCAATGTCACATCTTATATGGAAGGTGATAATTGAGCCATTGATGTCATTACTTTGCAAATACTTTTGTATGGATGATCATGAGATGGAGCAAATGGATTAGATCTCCATTTATTGGTATATGAAAATTTCATGATTTTATAATCTAAATATATTTAGTTTCATCTTTCCAAATATTATAATTAAGTGATAATTACAATTAGGGTGGAAATTCATGACCCAACCTGCTAATTCAATGCAACTCCAACTTATGCTTGGCATGTTTAGGTTTCGCATAAATGGATTCAAGTCATAAACAAATGAAACAAACCAACTCAAACCATTTACTCAAATGGATCAAAGTCATATTCAAGGATCTAGCATATTTGACTCATCTAAATCCACTTAAAATTAGGTCAAGTCATGGCTAACCTATTTATGACATGTTTATCCGTGCAAAATAGTTACCAAGTGATTATAGATCCAACTCTAGCTAAACTTTTTTCTTAAATAAGTAACACTTAAATGATGAAACTTGGCCTACGTGGGCTAATTTTAAACTGAAGTCAGCAAGCCTTTTGCTGATTTCAATTTGAAATTTTGAAAAAAATTGGGACTGAAACGGGATAGATTGTGATTCCCTTCCTGATTTTCATTGTTAAGAGATAAGGCTATCAAATAGTGGTTAGTGAAAGATCTCCATGCAGGATCTCCAGGCTGGTGTGAGCAGTTGACAATCGTTGGAGGCTAGTGCAATTGGTGAATGACAGGCGTTAGGCTGACCTTATCCCCTCCATGGCCATTTTCTATTTAAACCCCGTCCTCCCCTGCGTTTGGCATCATCGAGCCCTTTCCTCCTTTCTTCGTCCTCTTCGATAATCGATTAGCCATCATAGCCAAAGATCAGCTGCCCAATACCTTCTAGTCTCTCTATTCCACCATTGCTTTATTTTTATCTCGATTTTGTATCTTTTGAACCATCGGAACTACTGCCATCAATCAAGATCTGTTGCCTCCATTGATCGCCAGCGAGCCTCCTTCCTCACCTTCCTCTATTTCCCCTCAAATGGAGTCGATACCCTCCAATTTCCAGTCGATTTAACACTTGATCCTAAAATATTTTTTTTGGATTCGGCCATTCTTGTTGGCTGCTGCCACCACCAGCTGTCTTGGCTGGCCAGTGATCCACCCTGCCACCATGACTGGACAACCACCAATTGTCTCTTTTCTCCTTCTTCTCTCTTCTTCTCTCTTTTCCTCCTATTTTTATTCTCTTCTTCTTAATTTCTTCTTCTAATTTTCTTTCTTTTCTTTTTATTTATTTTATTTATTAGTTTCTATAATTTCTTGTTACTCTCCCTCATTTGACCCATGCACCAGATATAGTGATCATCGATAGATCAAACCTCGACTTTGAAGGAACCCAGTCAAATCTCTCTCTCTGTCTCTCTCTTCTCTGGATTGACCAAGATCAAGCCTCATTTGTCTTTAATTTATAAAATTAGATCTGATTTAGGGATTTTAATTTGATCAGATGAAATACATATCAGAATAGTCAGAAGGCATGATCACAACCAAATCTTTTGCATATAAGTAACCATAAAATCTATTTAAAATACTTATATTAGATAATTATGAGATCCAAGGATTGATTGCAATCCCTAGATGTTAGGTTGGATTCAGTGGTTTGGGCTTGAATATGTTATGAGATAAATTAAGCTATTAGATTCTTTATAGAAGTTTAATAAGATATTTAATTATTTCAGGTTTTCATCGATCTTTCTTGGTTGGTGAGTTTCATAAAGTTCTAAGATGGAAATTGCAAGTTACCTCTAACCCCAATATTTTATCATGTCCATGATTTGATCTCTAAATTTATCTAATGCTATAATCATTTGTTTAAATTAAGTATCTTATATGCTCTACATGATAATGCTTGATCAAATATTCTTGATATATTTGGATATGGGTTGTATTTCATGTGTTATTTGTTAATTCTACTGCAATTAGTCAGACTATGATCATATGAATTCAGGATCTAGTCTCTTTTCAGATCTCTAATGAGACGATCATTGGTGCATATCGACTAATAGTGTATTGTAATTAGGAGCTAGTTTCTCTTTGGACCTAGCTAGGTGGAACTGATTGCTGGCATACACTACAAAAACATAGTATATTAGTGATGGTTTTTAACAACAGCAAATAAGCCGTCACTAATAGCATCATTTATCGATAAAATATTATGATGAAAATCTTTCTCATTGGTAAAAGGCCGACCACTTATTAGTGACTGTTTATTTGCTTATTAGTGATGGCAAAGCCGTCGCTATAAATTTAATTTTAAATAATTACTATTAGCAACAGTTTTAGTGATGGAAATTAGCCGTCGCTAATAGTCTGTCCTAAAATAATTTCACTGATCCTCGATTGTCCTATTCTTCATCCATCGCCGCCCGTGAAACCATTGCCTCCATCCTCGATTTTCGCCCTCCGCACTATCAGAGGCCACGTCGCCATGCTCGAGATGCCATGCCGCCATCCCCTCCTCGGATTCAGTGTCTCCGCACCAGATTGATCATTACCGAACCCATGCCGGCCTTCCCCATTCTTCCCCACCTCCCACCTTTTCTTCGACGCAATCGGATGCTCGCGAGAGCCCCATCTCGATGCCTCAGCCTCTCCACTTCTTTCTGACCTCCTGTGTTCTTCCCCCGTTGCCTTCCCCACATCGGATCGAGCATCTCCATGTTGGATCGAGCTTCTCCTCGCCAAATCCATCGTCCCAAGACTCCCCTTCTTCCCCCGCCACATCGTCAAAATGCCACCGTCGGAAGCTGCCGTTCGCACACCGTGTCCTCTTCTTTCCTACACCTTCAAGTGAATTTTAGCGATGGCGATGGTAATGGAGCCGTCACCGTCACCACAACCTATTTCTATCTTTTTAAATTTTAATATTTAAAATTAGATTTATCTGATTAATATAAATTAATAATATTTAAATTTAAATATTATTAATTTAAAATTTAATAATATTTAAATTAATAATATTACTAATTTAAATAATATTATTAAAATTAATAATATTATTTAAATTAATATTATTCTCAGAAGGTGGAATCACTTCGGGAAGCTCTCCGATGAGAGTAGCCCTACTGCCTTCGATGGCATGGGTTCGAGATCGAACCATCATTGGACTGGCTCTGGCTCGCTCATCTATTCTGGTGGTGATCGGAGCAGCTCGATGATTGAACTTTAAATCTTAAATTTGATCTGAAGTTCGAAAAAATTTTTAGACCGGACTCAAAAAGGGGTGTGCATGGCCGGGCCTAGTCCGATCCGTTTTCAGCACTATTTGCAATACTGTTCAGTACTTTAGAACCTTCAGAAAGAGATTTGTTTAGATGATATATTGGTGTGCTCGTGCGGCCTAGTTGTCTGGCACATCCGAAGTCCGCATGTGCGGGACGCGCATCTCGACCATCCCCATTTGCAATGATATTATGTACTTTGAAACCCATTAATTTAAAAATTTTAAAAATATTACATTGCATATAACTATAGATTCATCTTTTGATTAATGTACATATTCTATGACATCCATATATTTATATATTTTTATACGGATGAAAAAATTATATATATTGGTCAATTGATTATCCAGTATGGATAATTTAAAAATTATAATTAATTTTATTGATCATTATAGTAATCAAACAATATGGTGAGAGCTTAAAAAAAATTTTGGATATTATTTTTCTTTAGTTCTCCTCACATATCTTACGCCATATGGGGGAGAATTAAGGAGAGATACTGTCGAAATTTTTTACAATCCCTATTACATATTATTTGATTACTGTACTTGATCTATAGAATTAATATAATTTTTGAACATGATAGAATTTTCTATACCTATTAGTTGATGATAGGATGCAATTATTACATAAGCTATTCAAAATATTAAAATAATTATTTAGTAATTACTTTTTATTTGTATGTGCAAAATCTTTAGATAATGCGCCATGGACCGTAGTTGGATGGACCATCAAGTAGTTGACGGGATAATTTCTACTAAATACAAGGAGGGTATAGAGTACTTCTATGAGTATGCTTTTGGGAATGCATCACTTTTACATCAAGGGTTGGCTTGTTTCCCTTATAAGAGATGTGGCAATAGAGAATGCTTGATAGAAATACAATGACTATCCATTTATAAAGGAGTGGATTTTTGTCCAACTATAAGCATTGGTAACTATATGGGGAGATATGTGAGACAGATGCAAAGATTAGAAATGAGCAGAATATGAACGCAGATGGAATGGTAGACATAGTTATGGATATTGCTGGTCCTGAATTTAATTGGCTATATGGAGAACGATCCAGAAGTTGGTAGTGATAATTTCTATCATATGCTGAGAGATGTTGATGAACTACTATGATCAGAATATGAAATACATACAGTATTATCAGCTATGTCAGAATTATTGAACTTGAAGGTCAAGTTTAATATGATGGTCAACTGTTATGATAGAACAATAGCTATTATAAAAAAAATGCTATCGAAGGATGAGAATCTTGTTGGGAGTTTCTATGCTTCAAAGAAAATGATGAAAGGATTAGCCATGAGATATAAGAAGATAGATGCATGCCATAATAATTGCATGCTTTTCTATAAGGACCAGCCGAAGAGCTCATATGATGTATATGATGAAAGTCAATTTAAGCTAAGGCAAGAGAGTAGAAATCAAAAGAACATACCATATACAAGATTCTTCAATATCTGCCCCTCACTCTTAGGTTTTGGAGGCTCTATTTATCTAAGAGTACTATCGGACCGATGAGATAGTACAAAGAAGAGATTCGCAAGCACTCCAATATGATGACTCATCCATCAGACAGTGAGGTATGAAAGAATTTTGATGCTTGCCATCTTTTATTTGCTCGAAAATCATGCAATATTCAACTAGATCTATCTATAGATCTATCAATATTCGACTAGAATTTTGATGCTTGCCATCTCTTATTCATGTTGGCCAGTCTTTATTACTCTTTATAATCTTCTACCTGGGATGTATATGAAAGAACATAATATCTTTCTCATATTAGTCATTTCTGGATCATGACATTCTGATAGAAGCATTGATTTATATCTAAGATCTCTTGTTGATGAGCTCAAATTCTTATGGTCCGATGGCATACGTATGTTTGATATATCGAAGATGTAGAATTTTATGATGCAGGCTGCATTAATATGGATCATTAGTAATTTTTTTGCTTATGGGACAGGTTGGAGCACTCATAGAAAGCTAGCATGTTCCTATTGCATGGAGAATACAAAAATATTTCAACTTGAGCATGATCGTAAGTCCTACTGATTTGATTGTCATCATCAATTTTTCTTCGAATATCATCCTTTTTGAAAGTAACAGTACAGTTTCAAAAGAATAAAATAGAGAAGGATAAGAAACCCCTATGACTTAGTGGTATGGAAGTATTTTAAAAGGTATCTCAAATTGATGGAGTCCAGTTGTATACTATTTGATAAACAAAAATCTCGAAGATTCGGTAGAACTCATAACTGGATGAAGTACAGCATCTTCTGAAAATTATCATATTAATCCACAATTTGATCCATCAAAGAATCTCTTCGATAATATTTTTTACACTGTTATGGATATCAAGGGCAAGGTGAAGGATAACTCCAAAGCTTAAGTAGATATGAAGAACATATGCAAGCGTCCTCTATTAGAGCTGATTGAGGTGTCTCCAACAAAATTTCTGAAGCTGAAAGTAACTTACACCTTAATGAGGGAGTAGTTGAAGGATATATGTGAATGATGCAAAAATCTTAAAGTTTTAAATGATTATGCAAGTAATCTAGCTCGGTGCGTCAATATCAGAGATTGCAGATTGTATGGGCTAAAGAGCCATGACTGCTATGTCTTCATGCAATGATTACTCCACATTGGCTTGGCATGATCACCTTCCCAACCCTATATGGAGTTTTTTAACCAAGCTTAGTCTTTTCTTCAGAGATATTTATGCTATCGAACTATCCATCAATCATATCTCCAATCCTGAGGCTAGTAGTGTAGTGACTATATACAAATTGGAGAAGATTTTTCTTTTAGTTTCTTCGACCCCATGGAGCATCTCATAATTCATTTGGCATATGAAGCCAGGGTCGAGGAACCAGTGTAGTACAAGTGGATGTATCCATTTAAAAGATATATACACAGTCTCCAGAAGAAAGTAAAAAATAAAGTCAAAGTCGAAAGTTCTATCGTGGAGGCTTACATAATTGAAAAAAATTTTAATTTCAGTCGATACTATTTTAATCCTAGTGTGCAGATAAAATTGACTCAAGTGGACCGAAATGATGATGGTGGTGAGAGATCAGAGATGGAAATCTCAATATTTGTCAATCCCGCTCATGAATTTGAGCAAGAGATTCATCGGATATTACTAATATTAAAATTTGATAGGCAGAGACATATGTTTTATTAAATTGTACGAAGGTCAACCCATATGTTGAGTAAGTATTTATTACAATCTTAACTCTTTAATCACTTATCATCTTATACTTATCTTATGTATATATAGGCAATATGATGAGATGTTGAGATGGGACAATCCGATGATAAGTGAGGAAGAAATTTTTACTCAGCGCTCACAGAACTTTGTAAATTGATTTCATCAAGATTGGTAAGCAACCATTGTCATTGTATTTATTTTAATTTCTCTCAATTTATTTTTTTTATAATATCAGGTCATGTAAGGGATGAATCCATATCTAAGAAGCTAAGATCATTGGGTTACAAGACAACAAAATACGTGACATGTTATAATGGCTATAACATAAATGGTTTCAAATTTCACATGCAGCAATATAGATATCATGAGAGTATAATAAACAGTGATGTATGTATAAAGGACAGCTAGTGGCAGAGGTAGAGGGTAACTACTATGAAATCCTCGAAAAAATAATCAAGTTGACCTATCTTGGAGGAAATATTGTTTAAGTGCCAAATGGTTTGATACCGATAATTATATAAAAGTTGATCCATGGCACGAGCTTATTGAAATCAATTGTGGATCAAAAGCATATGTTAATGACCCCTTTGTGCTAGCTTAACAAGCTGTTTAAGTATATGATACTCCTTTTCCATCAAGAAAGAGAGGAAGGAAAGATTGGTGGGCTGTATATAAAGTTAAGTCTCGAGTCGTTCATTATGAGCTCGAAGAAGAAGAAAAAAAAGAGCCCCATTACTAGAATGCTTTCAGGAGAATGAAATATTAGGAGTTCATCAATATTTAATAGATGCAGAGTTGGATGCTCTAGAAATTCTCCTATATTATGGCCAACATGAGGAGATAGATCATACTGAGTTTGTTTTTAAAAAGCATCCTATCCAAGAAGGTGAAGAAGAGGAAGAAGAGGAAGAAGTGGAAGAAGAGAAAGAAGAAGAAGAATCGGAAGAAAAATTTGAAAGGTACCAAATATCTGAAAAAGAAGATGAGTACTCAATCACAGGAAGAAAGGAGTCGACTCCAAGGGTAATGGAGCCAACTCTGGTATGTTGGAAAAGACTGGCACACAGCAGGAGTCGACCTTAAGGTAGATGGAGCCATTTTTTGAATAAGTTTAGTTGTTTTATTTACTTTTCATATTTTCTTGTATCATTTCAATTATTACATTGCTTGCTATATTTGTATAATTAATTCGTGAATCTATTTATTTTTATTTTCAGAGATTATAGGATGAGTACTTCTAAAGGATGAAGCTGTGCTAGTTGAGGAGAGAGCTTCAAAAGATAGAGCTTTCGTGCAGATGGCTCATATGGTTTTACAGCATCTGCACCATGGGGTAAAATCTAACACTAAAAATTTTTCATTAGATTATTTTATTTTTTATTATCTGATATAATACTCTTTATGATCTTTTACTACTCTCAGATTTGGATGATGTGAAGTCACCATTGACCTCACAGTCACACGGAGCAGCGGCCAGCTCTGAGCCTCAGTGCCATAATAGAGGATCCACTTGGCTCACGGCACCTTCGACTCGATCAGAGGATAGAGAGCTAGTATACATTCAAAGCCGCACGTAAGTACTAGATCTTTGAGCAAAATTTTTAAATTTTTTTTATCATTTTAGAATCAATATTTATTGTTCGAAATCAATTTTTTAGGACATTTAAAGAGCCTGGGGTGTTTCATGTCGTTACCAGAATCATCCAATAATTGATGTCGGGATTGGTGAACGAGTTCTCTAATTGGCCGTCGAAGGCTTGTGACACTGCATGGGAGATGTTCCTGGTAGGTCAAAGATATTTAATTTTTAAATTTGCAGAATATTTGTATTCTATTTATTGATACATGCCATCCTTTATTTACAGTCATACTACCAATTCGAGACTCCTCAGAATGAGGAGGCTGACCGTCAGACCTTCGAGGAGGTTGCCATATGTTGGCTCCGTGATAGGCTATACCACCTCAGGCAGTCCGTCATTAAGTTCTCCAGTTTTGAGTCACTATCAGACTGAAAATCTTTCATGGATCACTAGATGCAGAGAGATATTTGAGAGGCCCTCTGTGATCAGTGGAGCAGTGAGGAGTACTCAGATAGACGATAGAAGGTCCGACAGAATAGGATCGTTTAGTAGGATGTGATCAAGCACACCGACATTCTGTTGGCACACATATCATTGCAGATAGATTGATAAAAATTTTAAACTTATATTAATCTCATATTTAGTTAATCATATGTCAGTTTTTATTAACTTGATTTCTTTATTTATTGTTGACACAGTAGTTGGGTCATGTACCATGACAGCTACAGTTGTGGGACATCATGCACCAATCTAAGAGAATCGGTGATTACTTAAATTTTTGGTCCAGATGGATCACGATAAAATAAAATATTATTTATTAAATTTTTATATATACTGATATGTATTGTAGCACTAATGAGTTTCTAAATTGTGTAGAAGGATTATATAGAGTACGTCATAGCACGGCACGGTGAGAATCCATCCTCTCAGCCCCTCCTTGACTTTGAGGGATGGCTCAGGGCCATCGAAGGGGTTATTAGGAGTCGGGTCATAGGGTTCAGACATAGCTTCGACCCTCCAATAGCTCGTTGGTCTTCGATATCCTCCTCTCAGTCCTCGACGATCCAGACATGGGTCGATGCACATATCGAGGAGGTCGTGTAAAGGCTTTTTTGCCAGCGACTTCAGAGCTTCCGGAATGCCATTCGCGACATGATGGTTGAGATTCTTTAAGATTCATATATATGCGATCAGTTGAGCTCATTGTCACAGCCATCACAGTAAGTACGTCAAATAATATTAATAAATTTTTTTATTTATTTTTAATTTTTTTATTTAAAAGCTTCTTATAGTTAGGTTTGAGTCAGAGGAAGGGGATCTATGGGTCAAAAGCCAATCTTTCTATTCGATGGATGGGATAGAGGTATAGATACGTCCGTATTATCGAATGAGATGTGTAGGAGCAATCCGTTCGAGAATCAAAGGAGTGTATCAAAATATATCCCTCCATATTGATTTAGGCTTGAGATGGGAGGGAGGGGTATCAGGGGGTCAAAATCTAATTTGACCATCCAATAGATAGGTCGGAGGTGTTTATAACTTCGTATCATTGAATGAAATATATAGAAACAATCTGTTCAAGAATTGAAGAAGTATATCGAAATATATCTATCAGTGTCGATTTCAGTTTCAAATAGGAGAGAAGAAGTATTCAGAGGATCAAAATTCAATTTAACCATCTGATGAAGTACTGATTGAGAGTGTCTATACTCCGTATCATCGAATAAAATATATAAGAATAATCTATTCGAGAATCAGAGTAGTATATCAAAATATATCCTTCTATAAATGTTGAGGCTTGAGGCGTATTAATTATAATAGTTTTATAGTTTTAGTTAATTTAGTTCTAAAGTTATTAATAATATTTTATTTTTTTTGATTACAGAATATTGAGATATTCGGCTCTCATCCACCTACTGCTGTAGAGGACGTACAGGAGCAAGAGGAGGAGGAGGAGGAAGATCTGCATTGATTTTTTTTTAGTTTTGATATATTATATTTGAAATTTGAGCAATGTTATTTATATAATTTAATTTTAATTTAATATATAATATTAATTTTTTATTTATGATAGTGATAGTTAATTATTAGTTGGTGTAATGTCTGTAAATATAATTACTTGTTAATTAAATTATAATAGATTTTAATAAATATAATTTATAAAAATATTTTTTTAAAAAAATATATAATTATTATTGATGATTTTAGCGATAAAATTTTAGCGATGATTTTTAAACTTATATTAATCTCATATTTAGTTAATCATATGTTAGTTTTTATTAACTTAATTTTTTTATTTATTATAGACATAGTAGCTGGATCATGTACCACAACAACTATAGTTGTGGGACGTCATGCACTAGTCTAAGAGAATCGATGATTACTTAAATTTTAGGTCCAGACAGATCGTGATAAAATAAAATATCATTTATTAAATTTTATATATATTGATATGTATAGTAGCACTAATGAGTTTCTAAATTGTGTAGATGGATTATACAGAGTACGTCGTAGCACAGCACAGTGAGAACCCATCCTCTCAGCCCCTCCTTGACTTTGAGGGATGGCTCAGGGCCATCAAAGGGGTTATTAGGAGTCGGATCATATGGTTCAGATATAGCTTCGACCCTTCAATAGCTCGTTGGTCTTCGATATCCTCCTCTCAGTTCTCGACGATCCAGATGTGGGTTGATGCACATATCGAGGAGGTCGTGCAAAGACTTTTTTGTCAGTGACTTCAGAGCTTCTGGATCGCCGTCCGTGACATGATGGTTGAGATTTTCTGAGATCCATATCTATGTAATCAGCTGAGCTCATTGTCACAGCCATCACAGCAAATAAGTCAAACAGTATTAATAATTTTTTTTAATTTATTTTAAATTTTTATATTTAAAAACTTTCCATAATTAGGCTTGAGTCAGAGGAAGGAGATCTAGAGGTCAAAAGTCAATCTTTCTATTCGATTGATCGGATAGAGGTGTAGATACATCTGTATCATCGAATGAAATGTGTAGGAGCAATCCGTTCGAGAATCAAAGGAGTAAATCGAAATATATCCCTCCATACCGATTTAGGCTTGAGATGGGAGGGAGGGGTATCAGGGGATCAAAATTTAATTTGACCATCCAATAGATAGGTCGAAGGTGTTTATAACTTTGTATCATTGAATGAAATATGTAGAAACAATCTGTTGAAGAATTGAAGAAGTATATCAAAATATATTTATCTATGTCGGTTTCGATTTCAAATGGAGGGAAGAAATATTCTGAGGATCAAAATTTAACTTAACTATCTGATGAAGTACTGATTGGGAGTATTTGTGACTCCGTATCATCGAATGAAATATATAAGAATAATCCATTTGAGAATCAGAGTAGTATATCAAAATATATCATTTTATAAATGTTTAGACTTGAGACGTATTAATTATAAGAGTTTTATAATTTTAATTAATTTAGTTCTAAAATTATTAATAATATATTTTTTTAATTACAGAATATTGAAATATTCGACTCTCATCCACCTGCTGCTGTAGAGGATGTACAGGAGCAAGAGGAGGAGGACGACGATCTGCATTGATTTTTTTTTAGTTTTCATATATTATATTTGAAATTTGAGTAATATTATTTGTATAATTTAATTTTAATTTAATATATAATATTAATTTTTTATTTATGATAGTGATAGTTCATTGTTAGTTGGTGTAATGTCCATAAATATAATTGCTTGTTAATTAAATTATAACAGATTTTAATAAATATAATTTATAAAAATATTTTTTTTAAAAATATATAATTATTAGCGATGATTTTAGCGATGAAATTTTTATTGCTAAAAGTATTAATGATGAAATACCATCGCTACTATATTTTTAAAAATTTTTAATTTTAAATTCAAAAAATATAATAAGCGACGGAACACCGTCGTTAATAAGGTTATTAGCGACAGCTCATTTACCGTTGCTAATAAGCTTCTTTATTGATGCATTTTTTTCGATGGCTTATTAGTGACGGCCCTGCATTGCCAATAGTATTAGCGACGATAATTTATTTATTAGCGACGGCTATTGGCTGTCGCTAATAATGAATTTTCTTGTAGTGATATGATGATGGTAGCATATTTTTTTGTGTGATATTAGAGCTAGTTTTTCTTTCAGACATTCAGTAAGATAATTACTAGTATATGACCGATGGATGATATATTATAGTTAGGATCTAATCTTTTTCAGAGCTAGCCATGAGCCAATTATGACCATAGTCACGTGGATGAGGAAAGGGAGTGGATGGTCTATCGTTATTTCTTTGAAAAAAATATTTTGATCAATTACATATTTTGATTCTATGTTGGTTGATATGACATATTTTTGTACTTATTATAATATTTTTATGAAAAATCATATAATTTAAAAATTTATTATTCTTACACAAGATATTTAATTAAATTAGAGGTTCTGTTAATTCATAAATTTTATTATCTTTTTTTTTATTTTTTAAATATTGTAGAATAAATGGGGTTGGATTCGAGCAATGAGGAGCTTAGAAACTAAAAGGCTTTTGATTAGTTGTTTTTTGAAAAGATTGATTAGAATAATTCATTATTATTGAGCAATTTTTTTATTAATTCTTTTGATAAATTGGATTGATTATTTTTTTCACCATTGTTTAAGTTTGAAATGATGTGGATGTATAGATCAAAAAGCAGGCCTGCCATATCCTATGGGGTTCAACTCTACAGATGTGCGGCTATCTATCATGCCCTTGGGTCGGGCCATCGGATCGGGATGAAACATAAATGATGAGATGTGTAACTCTTTATGAAATAGGTCAAGATTTAGATTTAGATTTCTTATCCATCTAAGAAACGGGTGAGATCTGGATGCTAGTTTGTCACGAAAACCTGTGTCTTAAACCTACCCGAATATGAACTGCTATCCTATTTCTTTTTGCGTCTTAACTGCTGTCCTATTTCTAGGTACAACCTTTTTCTAAGGGTCACATGTGATACAATTCAAACAAATCAATGCTTTTACTTCTATGAAAACAGCTGTCTCTCTATTTTACTTCCTCGTGCTCACATAGGGTCAAAGACCTTGCATAGGCTGTCGTACGTCGCTATTACATCTCAAACTAGAAAACAAAACTTAAGATATAAAAGTTATAGCTAAAGATTCTTTTCTTTTGGCTTTATAAATCTAAAATCTTGTGTTATCGAGTACCTAATTACATTGGGTCCATATTCTGCTGCCCCATATACGTCGCAAGTCCCATGCCAGATTTGAACCCTTGACTAGGTACGTCGGGAAACAAATTGTGTGAAGCAACGGCAACCACAGAAAGACCTCTTGCGGACCAAGTCCAACTCGAGCTCTCCACCCCTCAGCTGCAGCCATTCTAAACCGGAAACGCTCCATTCCTAGGCGCTTCCAAACCACCACCTCCTCCTTGCGACATACGTCGAACACTTGTAACAAATGGCGAACATTCTCAAAACCAAGCCATATCGTATAAGAAAACCCCAACCTTTCCTCACCACGATCCCGCCATTTCATCCCCAAGAGACATCGGAAGATGGCTGCCGCCACCGTCCGCCTCTTCCTCCTCCTCCCCCTTTGCCTCTCCCTCACCATCGTTTCTGCCACCGCCACCGTCCCAGGCCCCGAACTCATCCGCGAGACCTGCATGCACACCAAGTCCCACCACGACCTCTGCGTTGCGGTCCTCTCGTCGGACCCCAAAAGCAACACCTCCGACGTCCGTGGCCTCCTTGAAATTGCCCTCAAGCTTACCACCGAGAATCTGACCAAAACCGCCGACTTCGTTGCCGACTTCCTCGACGAGGCCGACAAGAAAAGCACCGAGCCGGGGCTGCAGCAGTGTCTGGCATACTGTGAGGACGAGTATATAGATGCCGTGGACCAGCTCACCAATGCGGCCGCTGCGCTCGAATCCAAGGTCTACAAGGATGTCGAGAAGTGGGTGGCGGTGGCCATTACCGACGTCAAAGCGTGCCAGCAGGAGTGCAGGGATATTCCGGGGGACAAGCGCGGGCTGACCAAGAAGAACAGTGACATCGACAGGCTCTGCAGCATCACCCTCTCCATCAATAAGATCCTCCTCTGATCTCTTGATCTTGATGGTTACTATTGGATTGATCTACTACCGTGGTTGTTAATGTGAAATTTAAGGGCTAATTTGGTATTGTTTTATTGTTGTGCTTTTGTTTCTCTCCAAACTGCTTGGTGAAATATGAGATGGAGTTTGACGTTGAAGATAGCATTTGTACAAATTCTGCTATGTCTTGCTTTTATTTTTGCTCCTTCTAAGAGAAATAAATCTTTACTATCAAAAACTCTTAAGATTTTAGTAGTTTACAACACAAAAAGAGTTTCTTGGGTTTCTGAAAACGAACTTGTTATTGAGTCTCTAAAATACCAAACTTTTTACCATCAGAAGCTCGAGTTTCATCATACTTGTTATTCGGTCTAGATCATATTTATTCTTGGGTTTCTGAAGACCAACAGTCTCTCAGGTATTGAGCTGAAGAAAGAAGGTATGTGATGGTTCTGGATGGTATTAAGTATTCCCTAAAAAAACAAAAGGAACAGTATTATGTGACTAAATTATTCAGAAGTGTTGGTTTAGGCCTGGCAAAAATTAGGAGTGGCTTTCAGAACTCTGCATATCGGCTAGAATTAGATCTTCTTGCAGGAAGACTACATGACCCTCAAAGGGTATATGTTGGGTCAATCAATCCACACTTCAGGCCTAGTTGGGTCCAAGTGAAATCAGCCCAAGCTGCAACTCTAGCCCCATCACAAGGAATAGATATCCTCTAGGAAAGAACATATTGGTCCAAGTGAAATAATTAAGCTTTAAATATTATTCCCAACCAATACATTTGCCGGGCACGAAGCCATGCGCAACACGATTTCAGCTGGTCACTGCAAAATTTTTTTTTTTATGATATTTAAAAATTAAAATATTATAAAAATATAAATTATTTGACGATGTTATGAAACATTACTGATGAGATAGATCATTTACGATATTTGGATAAACATCATGAATTGTAACATCTTTGTACGATGTTTGAAGCTAAAATATCATATTTTGATTAATTTTTTTTATTTATTTTTTATCTAATTTTTTTTATACCTGCTTTGCATCCAGAATTTTCTTTTTGCCCGTCGTTAACCGCAGCCCCAAATTAATTAAACATCCCAATATTCTTTTTTTTTTTTGTCGCTGTTCACCCAGCTGGCGCTGGCCCAAATATTTCCCGATCGATCCCTAAAAAATCAAAACCAGTCCTAAAAAAATTTTCCCTCCCTCCTCTTCCCGACCGATCGAGTAGCCTCCACCTCTTTCCCTCCCCGACGCACGCCGCAGTCGGCCCTCTCCTCCGACGAGCTCCTCTCTCCCTCCTCTTTCCCCCCTGAACAATCTCTACACGCGTTTCCTTATTCGTCATCCTCTCTGCACCCTCTCCTTCGACGAGCACCTCCCTCCCTCCTCTTCCCTCTCCGAACAATCTCTGCACGTCGTTCCCTGTTCGTCGTCCTCTCTGCACCCTCTCTTTCAACAAGCGCGGTTCTCCTCCCCGACGACCTCTCGTCGGTCGGTCGCACCCTCTCCTCGCTGCACTTCATTCCCCTCCACCTTCTCTACCAGTTGGTCGGCCGCACCCTCTCCTCGCTGCACGCCGTTCGCCTCTCTGCACAGACTGTCGAAGAGTCCCACCATCGATCACCGCCTCTCCGTTCGTCTTCAGGTCTTTTCCATCCGCCGTCTTCCTATTTCCATCCGCCTCTCTGGTCTTCCTAGGTTTTGTTTGTAACTATCCCTTGGTTAAATTTTGAATGTTGAAAAAATATGGAGATAGGGTAGGAATTTGTATCACTACACCAGCTACAGTCTGCTAAAGAGTAACTGTCAATTTTTGTTAGTTGGTATTTTAAAGTTTATTTGTATCGATTTTGCAGTCATGAATTTTAGTTTCATTGTTGACCTTCTTCTGACGGACAGAGCAACTTGCACTTCTTTGAACACTACATTTTAAGTTTTTCATCACAAAAATTTAGTCCCAAAATCTATTTAAATTGTCATGTCTTGGGAGTACAGAAACTATCAGAAACAAGAGGATTGAACAGCATTTAAAACAAAAAGGAATTTGATGCACTTTGTAACAACAACCACCTCTTATTTTTCCGATCTAATTTGTGTTTGCAAGTTGCTAGCATATGAACCATAGTTCAGTTCGTGTCACAACTTCATCTGCTATTTTGATTAGTCCATTTTAGTATAAAATTTGGTAAAAATAATATCTATTTTTTAGCTAGTAGTTATTATATTTTGATTATGTATTTTTAGTGTTAAATGCATCTTTAGGATTTTCAGGGTTTACTAATATGATTCACGTGTATCTTTGAGAATTTGTGAAAGTATTTAGTTATTTATTTTTAAAAAATTGTAAGCATTAAATGCATGAAGTTACGAAGAGTTATCTTTTATCTATATAAATAGATATGAAGTAGGCAAAAAAAAAAAAGAACAGTGAACAATTTGAAAATAAAATTTATGTTCTAGTTTCTTTGATTTTAATGTTCTTTCCCTTCTCCCTCTACTGCTTAGCCCCTACCTTTTTCGGCACCACTTTCTTATTGGGATAAAAATATCAAATCTCAGTTGCATAAAATTGTAACAGGATAAATTTGATTTAATATTTTGATATAGTTTTTGGCAAATATTTTTTGATATAGTTTGCTATTATATAAGATGATTACCTGAAATAGATTCAATTTTTATCAGATCACATGAGATTAAGAAGCGGTTTAAAAAGACAAGCCATGCTTCTAGTGGAACCATGATAATTGGGTTAAGAGGGTATAAGCTTTAATATGGTATACATTCCCTGTTTAAATATACATGGGGTGTGTGTACATATACATGTACGTATATATTTATATATGTATGTATGCATGTATGTCTATGCGAGTGTGTGTGTGAGAGAGAGTGAGAGATAGAAAGAGAGATATTATAAAAAAATAGAAAAATTTTTAGTTGTGAGTTGTAGGAGACTGCAAACATTTAGAGGTTTAATTCAGTCAAATACTTGACCTAAATAAATAATTCATATTTTACTATATTAATGCCTGCTCTACTGCTTTTGTTCCTTTGCTCTTTATTTCTTGTCATTTTTTTTGTAAAGACGTGATCTAAATAGAACATTTGCTAAAGTTTATTTGGATTTTAATGATAGGTATTTGTATGTAACATGGATAAGCATTGGATGAATTGTATTAAGTTTTCTCGTAAATACATAGAGGGGTCAAATCGTTTATGACTTTTGTGGCTCAAAATAAAAGCAAAGATTGCAAAATTCGATGTCCTTGTTCATATTGCTTGAATATTTATACGGAGCCTTAAGAAAATATCTTTGATCATCTATTGAGATTTGGTATAGATCAATCATACACTCGATGGATATTTCATGGCGAACGGGCAGAATTTCAATTTCTCAATAATCGAGATAGATTTTCATTTGTAGATGCAGAAAGTGACGGGCCAGATGATGACTCAAATGAGAATGATGATGATGATAGGATAAGAGACTTGCTACATGACGTCGGTAGTTTTTTTAACGATTGTCCTATTGAGAAAAATTTGGGGGCTTCTACATATGCTAGCCATTCTTGTACTGATATCTTTAATGATTTATTGATGGAAGCTACTAAAGAGTTGTATCCGGAATGTATAAAATTTTTAAAATTATCATTTATTGTAAAGTTGTTCTATTTGAAAGTATACAACAAATGGAGTAATAAGTCTTTTGATATGCTATTGTCATTGCTAAGAGATGTCTTGCCTAATGGTCAATCCTTGCCAAAGTCTTACTATGCAGCAAATCGCTTCCTATGAAATTTGGATCTGGGTTATGTGCCAATACATACATGTAAATATGACTGTGCTCTCTTTTGAAAAGAGTATGACAACTGTGACAGTTGTCCAAAGTATGGAACGTCGAGATAGATAATTAATGATGGTAAGGGTAAGAAGATCCCTTATAAAGTGTTACGATACTTTTCGTTGAAGTTTAGACTGCAACGATTATTTATGTCAAGAAAAACAGCTAAAGAAATAAGATGGCACAAAGATAGACCTAGAAGTGAAAGTAACATCATGATTCATCCGTTTGATGGTGAAGCTTAGAAGAGTTTTGACAAACAGTATCCAGAGTTTGCTAGAGAACCTCGTAATATGAGGCTTAGCCTAGCAACGGATGGATTCAATCCATTTGGCAATATGTCTAATACCTCTAGTATGTGGCCTATTATTATTTTGGCATATAATTTACCCCCTTGGATGTGAATGGATGAGTCATTCTTTATGTTGTCACTGCTTATTCCGAGTCTGAAAGCATCAGGCAGAGACATTGATGTCTACTTAAAGTCATTAGTAGATGAGTTGAATGAGTTATGGAATAAGGGTATTGATGTTTTCGATGCTTCATATGGCAAAACCTTTCAAGTGCATGCAGTTCTATTATGGACTATTAATGATTTTTCAGCCTATGGTAGTATTTCTGGATGGATCACTAAAGGGTATATGGCATGTCCTGTTTGTAATAAGTATACCCCTTCTCATAAATTGAGAAGCAAGATTGATTATTTGAGCCATCGGTGTTTTCTTCCTCATGATCATGCATGGAGAAAGAGTAAGAGGTTTGATGGCAAGGTGGACTATTGACCCTCACCTATCTTACTAACTGGAGATGATGTGATGCAACAACTATCCCATTTGAAGAACGTAGAATATGGAAAGCATCCTAACAATAAAAAGAGATCGAGATCAGCAGAAGAGTTGAATTGGACAAAAAAGAGTATTCTTTTTGCTAAACAATATCTTTTTGCAAGAAGAGTTGAATTGGACTAAATGTTCGATATAGAAATATGATACTAAACAATATCTTTTTGTCAGAGAGCATAAGATTGAGCTGATGGAGTAAAGTTCGTTAAATATTGAGAACAGATATAGAGAATAATTTCTTTTGTGGATAAAGCATCGGGTGAGAACACAAACTTTACGAATTGTCTGTGTGCATACATATTGCTGTTCATATATTCAACTAATATAATTTATTTTACATAATGGTAGATGGCAACATTGTACAGGCTAAGAGAGGAAAGAAGAATTGAGTCTTTATATGCGTTGGCATGTGGACCTCATGTTTTGGTACAAAAATACACAGGATGTATTGCAAATGGCGTGCGATTCCACACTGAAGTTCATGATTCCCGTAAAAAATCGCAAGATAGTGGTGTTGTAGTAAAAGAAAATCATGGAGATGATATCATCGATTTTTTTATGGTATTAACAGACATTATTCGGTTGGATTATGTCAAGGGTAAAAATATTATTTTTTTTAAATGCAAGTGGTACGATCTTAGATTTAGAAATGCTAATGTCAGGATAGATGAAAATGTGCAAAGTATAAATATAACCAGATTATGGTATAAGAATGATCCATTTATTCTTGCAAATTAAGCAAAGCAAGTTTATTATTTACAAGACACGAAACTGGGACAAAACTGGCATGTTGTGCAAGAATATCAGCATAGACATGTATATGACATCCCTATTGGTGCAACAATAGAGGAAGATTCTGATGATGAAGAGGGTATTGGAATGACTTCTGCATATATTGAGGAATGTTATATAGAGTCATTAGATAGAGATGATGTCGAACCTGATGTAGTAGATGATACTTTATTGAATACAATGCGAGGTTTACATGATGAAGTAGAAGAGTTAGCAACAAGGGATAGCGAGGATGAAGATGATACCTTGGTAGAATATTGCACCGAACATGATGATGAACAGAATGATAATGACAATGACAATGATAATAATTTATTTTAATTCCCAACTGTCTAATGTCATGCAACAAATTATTGTTTCATTGGTGTGGCTGATTTGGAGTTGGTAGGTGCATCTTGTTGGTATAATTCTGACTACAGCATTGTCATTTTTTCTCTTTCTTTAACTATTGTTTTCCTTGATACACATGTACATAGACTATGCAGTGAATATCTTAAAGTTGACTTTAGTTGATTTAGTTTAAAATCTTGACATTGATTTCATTTGACTATATATTTGCAGGTATTCTTATGGCACCAGGATTGTCTAAGAAAAAAAGAAAAGTACTAGCAGCCATCGATCCAGATCCACCGCATTCCACTCAGTAACCAGCGATTCAGAGAATGACCTTACCGTCACAGTTACGATCAAGGTACCAGCAGCTTTTTCAGAGTCATGACACCATGATTACACCACCTTCCTCTCAGTCACCACCAACTCATATTCCACCAGCTTCTTTAGATCCGACACCATCAGAAGTCACACCTTCAGCTCCATCTCTGGCTGATGTTGCACCCCCTCTATCTAGGTACCAGCAGCTTCTTCAAAGTCATGGTATCATGGCTCCACCACCTTCCTCTCAATTACCATCAGCTCATGTTCCATCAACTTCTATTTTTATGCAATATTGCCTATTTTTTTTTCAAATTAACATTCTTATTGTTACTTGCTTATCTTGTAGGGTCTACGAGCATGGATGGATGCAAGAAAAGAGGTTGTACTAGAGGGGTTGGGTTAAGTAAGATAAACAAGGCTCTTGGTAAGAAAATGAAGATCAACATCTCAATAAAAGAAGGATGACCTACTAATGTTGTTCAATTTGCGAAGCTATCAAATGAGCTTGGTATGATAGCTCGAAATATCTTATCTGTCAAGCCTAGATGGACCAAATTAACAAAGGTGGAGATGCAGATTGCATTTGACAAACTAGAGGTAATTAGAGATCATTATAGTTGCATTTGTATTCTATGCATATTTATTAACTAGTATTTAACACTTGTTTGTAGCAAAAACTAGATGTCAAGGGTTTATGGATGGATGAGGAAGTTTGTTCAAGCGTCAAGAAGCTTCTTTCATTGAAGTCAAAGGATCAAAGATATCAGCTTCATATGCATTACTTTAACCATGGAAAAGACTCAAAGCCAAATACTGTGAGCAGCAGAGTGGATAGATCTTTGTACTTACTAGAGCAAGAAAAAGACACAGGTCAGTATAACTTGCATTATGTTTGCATATAAAAATATCTCCTTTAAATCTAGGTTGACTGGCATAAATTTTTTTATCTTTTCATCTAACATGTAAGTATAACAAAAAATCTAAAAGTTTTGTCAAGTACCAAGCAAATACTGGGTCAAAAGCTTTTGTACCTATGTGATATGAGATTATGAGATATTGTACTTTTATTATGACTAATATCATTTGACATTTAAGTTTTTTGTAATAGTAAATTATCTTTTAAACGGAATGAGAATGAATTGAATGGAGAAGAGTGTGATCGAATTATGTTGTGGTATCGTACTCATTACACCTCAGATCATAGTGATACTCTAGGTAGATGGACAACTCTCAAGTGTGAGGCAAAATGGGTGAGGACAAAAATAAAATTATGATTACTATTTTCAGTGAGCTTAGTTTTTATTTGTAATTAATCATCTTCGAATTTTGTTAGTATAAAATGATGTAGGTGCTAGAGCAGTCCATATTCGATGGACATCCTATGACAGCAGACCAGATATGTGATAAAGTTTTGGAGACTAGATCAGATTATGTTTATAGTTTGGGAGTTGGATCTCATCTAGAAGGACAGAGTTCTTCTTTTATGTCTAAGAAGAGACTTCAAAAAAAATTGGAGCAGTCACAAAAGCATAATGAAGAGATGAAGAATGAGATTATAGACATTAAAGCACAGATGGAGCGTCAACAAAAGATTTTGGAAGCTTTATGCGCATCATAGAATATCTCTTTATCAAATTTATGATGTAAGTTACTTAAGTTATTTTTTAATATATCCTAACTTCATTTTATAAGCATAATGAAATAATATATGTATTTTGTTATTATAATATATGAGAAATTAATTGATTGTATTTTTTTTTTGATAGGGATCCCATGATTCAAGAACCTGTGAAGGTATAGTTTTGAGAACATGCATGGCAGAGAGGCCTTTTGCGTTTTGGATTGTTGACTTATGAACTCATTTGTTTTGTTATAGACAGTTGGATAATGAGTTTGTTTGCTTTTGGTTAGAGGTGAATTATTTGCTTTTGTTAGAGATAGGGTCTCTTGGTGCTTTTAGTTGGAAATACCATCTCTTTAGATGTCTGGATAATTTACTTTTTGGATTATAAACTTGTGTGTGGATTCATCTTGATTATGAATTGTATGTGAGTTCATATTTAGTTGTTGAATGATTTGTTGATTGAAAATGAATGATTTACTTGGTATTTGAATATATATATGAAATGTAATATTTTATACATGTTATGATCCATCAATGAAGCAAAATTTGGCTATCGCAAAATGTTCCACGATGTTTGAGAAACATCGCTAAAAATCTTCGTTCATTCTACGATGTTGGTAAAACATCGTATAATCAATCATATTTCATGACGTTTGTCAAATGTCACAAAAGATATTTCTTTCACGATGTTAATAAAACGTCGCTCAATCAACCTACATTTTGTGATGTTTGAAAAATATCATAAAAAATTTTTATTCCACGATGTTGGTAAAACATCGCTGAATCAAAATATGTTTTACGACGTTTAGGCATACGTCGCATTTTTGACATCCTTTCGACGATGTTTATGACGAATATCGTGAATGGTCGTTACCGATGCGGCTAATGTGATGATTTTGGTGACATTATGCCAAATGTCATAAAAAAATTTTAGCGACGTTTTAGAGAATTTTTGATGATATTTTTAAACATCGTAAAATTTTTTAAACGATATTTTTAAAATAATCAGATGCAATATTTGTTGACCTTAGTCAATATTTCGGATGAGCCCGAGAAAAGCCTCGGGCCCACATGATAAGTGATTTGTGGGAAATGAAATCATCGGTTCTTGTTATACCGTAATAATTAAAGGTGATTTTATTTTCCAAAAAGGTGATTTATGCTAGGTCTGTGAAACTTTTCCTTTTTGAGTAAACGCTTGGTCTGTGAATAAAATTATTTAATTAGGATAAAACAGATGATTCGCAAGTGTTGTGTCAAAGACCACCTGTACTTTTGGAAGGAGAACTGGAAGCAAGCAGCATGTCCTTAGGTTTAATCTCACAATGCGTCCATGCTAGTTAAACTATAAGGTTGCTGACAGCTTATAGTATTTATAATTAGTTTGAGTTTTAATCAACTCAAAAAAAATCATCCTCTTGTAGTTAAATAAGGACTGTTGGATTGCTTATGGATTGTAGACTCACAAAGTCATTATTATAATATTAAATTTATTAATATTCCTCTCGTCTGTTCATAGGAGCTATGACTGAGTTTTTTGTATTTATTATTATAAAGATTGATGGAAGTCACCACAATAAAATTCCAAAATATTGGAAATGTTCGTAATTTCTATCAGGCTCTCCATGTTAACACCGAACCTCTACTAGCTGTATGATTCCATAGCGTGATGATGCCTCTAAGAGTCGTTTTTCATTATTCCAGCTTAATGTGATTAATTCCCATCCAAAGAAAAAGAAAAAAAAAAGATCTTGTCTATCCAGGCATGCGATAAAAAAGATAAAAAAATCTTAATATGACAAAAATGCCAAGCAAATCTTACACTTCTCTGAGTGTTAAATTTCTTTGGATTGTGGGCTCATGGTGGACGGTTTGCTTTCTATCGAAGTTGTGCATATTTATACAGAAGTTGATAATGCACCCGATTTAATGGCATCGTACGTATATGGTCAACCACACTAGATTTGTATTATGGGATTCCCGACATATATTCTGATTTAATTGTTAAATATTTTATTTTCTGATTCTCAAAGATATATCCATACTTGAATGGTTTAATTCATCCAATTTAAAAAAATAAATAAATAAATAAAGAAAGCCATTATTGAACTTCAAATCTAAGATATGCAAACTCTTTTCTATTCAACTAGTGTGATATAGGTGGATTGACGTACGATATCGAGCAAAATTTTGGTAATGCTCGGGTACTAATACAGTTCATTACTGATGAAAATTCGCACTCCAGCTACAATTGGAGTATTATGAATATATAAAAACAAAGAAACCACCTTGCCGTGCCCATCAAAGCAATCCAGTGGAATAAGGCACTCCAGCCTGAGGCAACCAGTCATCCCCAAGAATGAAGTTGCTCACCGTGAAATTGCTCGCATCAGTGCTATTAATTACATGGAATCCCGGCCATGTAACACGATTCCTGGTGTCTGAGCCAGGTCCAGTATTGTTAAACTCGGCGTAGTACAGTGTACTCAAAGCAAAGTCTCCATCCCATGGCATCCACCCCTTGGGATCAATTGAGCTATCCATGAAGGACTCCATGATCACCGTCCTTGAATAATTCTTCCATGGCCTACCAAGGTATGTGATTGTAGACCCACCGTCGGAGGCCAGGTCAGGTGCTGCGACAATGTTGCATTCCTGGATGACGGTGCCGGTGTTCTGGTTCGGGTCGGTCCGGCCTTGGGCTGTAACGGTGTTTGACTGGCCTTGCATGGGTAGCCTAGAGTATATGTTGCAATTCTGGAATACCACTGCTGCATTGCCAAATATGTAGTCTACCGTGCCATAGATGTCACACTCTCTGTAGAATTGCCTCATGGAATGGGTGTAGAGGGTGTCTTGGTAGCCTTCGAAGCTGCAACTGTAGAAGGTGGAGAGGTCGGCGTCGTTCCGGACTGCGACTGCTTGGTGTTTGATGGCACCGGCAGTGTTTCGGAAAGTCATGTTTATTGCCACAAATCCTTGACCAACAACAGCTGCAGCACAAAAATTAATCAAATAGATTAGGTTCTGTAATTACAAGTGGAGACATCAAGATTAGTTAAAGGGCTTAGAAAGTTCTTAAAGTTCTCAGAGAGATCCTACATTCAAGAAAACATTACTGTCTTAAACTTCGGAGTGCTCTGACTTTTGATCAGTCCTAAAGCATCTGTTGACGAATGCTTCCTGCGTTAGATTATTCAATGTGTGTAGTTTGTTAATTTTCCACTACTTCCCACTTGTTTTGCCCTTAAACACATGTTAGCGCCTTTACCAAAAAAAAAAAAAAAAAAAGTTAGCACGTGAAGTTGCGAAGTGGACAGATCACAAATAATCTGTTTATAGCTCCAACAAGTGACCTTAATTAATTTTTTAAATCATACAAAGCTAGGGTTTTTTTTTTTTGGAGGCATGGATAGCCACCCGGCTTTTATTAAAGATTAGAAAAACGATTACAGGAGAGAGGATGAAAGATTTAAAGAAGTTAGTAGCTCCGTTGGTAGAGTTAGATGCACAACTGGAATATAAAGTGGTTGTGGCTTCAAATAAATAATCTTGTTTAGAGGAATAAGAGTACTAGGCTACCGGTGATGTCTCAAGACTGCCACCGTGATGCCTGCACATGTCATGGGTCCCGACAAGCATAACGCCTAGTTTGGAGTAAACACTAAGAGAGAACAACGTATCAAAAAAAACCCAAAACCAAGAATCTAAAGCCAAAAAAATCAGAGACAGTTTGGATTTATGGTAACCATCGTAATAAGAATCACTTACCAAAGGATGACGAGTTGAAGGTCGTCCACCCATCAACAACGCTATGGTTGCCGGTGACCACCGTCCGGTTGATCCCATCTCCGATCATCATCAAATACGTCTTCTTTTTCGAAATCACCACGTACTCCTCATAGACTCCAGCATCCACGTATATCACGTAGTACCCACTGCTCTCATCCAACTTATCCGGAGCCGAATTTACGGCGTCCATGATGGAGGTAAAGTTCCCACTCCCATCCCGGCTCACCACCACAATGTCGTTAACCAAGACGGAGTCCGTCTCCTGGAGAAGCCTCCGGCCGGTCCTCCTCTCGAAGAGCTCTCTATTTGGCTTCGACATCTTCAACGGCAAGCTCCCGTCTCGGCCGATCTCGGCTTCATGGAACAATAAGCTCCTACCCAGGAGGAGCCGGGACTTGGAGACTCTTGAAGGAATGAAGGCATGGTGGAACTTGGTCTTCTTGGTTTTTGGGACCCATGCCTGGGTGAAGAGAGCTAAAGAGACACTGTAGAGCTTGGAGCCATTGGTGAGGGGGACGGAGAGACCATGTTTGATCGACCACGCCGAGGCGGCGTCCTGGATGCCATCGAAGCAGGTCTGCTGGTTGGTTAGAAGTGCCGAGAGGAGGGTTTGAAGCTCGTCAGCCTGGGGGTCGAACAGTTTTTTAGTGGAGTTCAGTGTAGCTCCAGCTGAGGTCAAGAAGTCGATGTTGAGTTCGAATAAAAGTTGACAGTCTTCGAGAGCTCGGAAGGCGGTCAGGGAGAGGGTGGAATGGCGAGCGAGATAGCGGTTGATCAAATTTAAGGACTTTTGGGCATTCCAGAGGGACTTGGCGAGGGAGAAGCGGCCATAAGTGTAAAGGTTTTGGGTGCCTCCCGGCGGGAGGACGGACTTGCAGAAGTTGGGGTCAGGCGTGGAGTTGCATGCGGTAGATGGGGAGACGGGGGCCGATGGGTGGGTGTGGGAGAGGGAGGGAGTGAAGAAGAAGAAGAAGGAGAAGAGGAGGAGAAAAGCAATGGTATTGGAAGAAGCCATGGACTTGGATGTGTTGGAGGCTAATGGCTTTTGTTTGGAATGATAAGGTGGTGAAGATTAGGGGTCATATATATAACGAGGATTTAAGGGCTTTGTGGTCTTTCTGCCAAGTTTTTTTTTTTTTTTTTCCATTTTCCTTTCTCCTAGTGAAAAGTTAGGGTCAAGATGAATTAATCCAGAGATCAAAAAGCGTGTGGAATTAAGACTATATTGTGGCTACTAAGTTGGCGACAGATTTATTAACAAGCGGCCAAAAGGAAGGGGACTCGGGGCTCTGACAGGGGTTGGGAAGCAAGTAATGGATGTCATTAATATTTCAAGTGCTCGTTAGGCTGGATATGAGGAAGAGGTTGATGTGCAATGATGTCTTTAATATGGAGAATAAAACTAAGAAAAAGGGGTTTGGCAACTGGCAAGTTAAAATTATTATTTATTTAATCAGTGGGAAAGTTGTTGTGTGCCAACCAACCATGTTTGTTTTGTCAGTGGAGAGAGCATAGTGGGACAACTTTCAACTCTCTGGAAGTTTGGCACCAGAATTTGGGATAAGACCAAACTTGGGATAATCGTCAGCTTATATGACGAACGAATGATTTATGATTTAGAGGATATGATTTGGAGGAGAGGATTGGAGGGGCACTCATCATGAGCTATGGCAATATCCGCTAAAAGGCAGCAGATGGAAAGTTCCCCGCCATTCTTTCGACGCTCTGATGAGTATGTTAGGAGAGGGGCATGCTAGACTATATCCCAGCAATCCCTCCTCCAACGGGATGAAGTTTTTTATTCATATCATGGATAGGGGGTTTCCTCCAATTCGATAAAAGGTAATTCCCAAGCTTTCTTTTCCATGAAAAATAATGAAAGTTAAAAAAGAATTGCTGAGGGAAGGGGCTCATAATTTTCAGAAATTAGCCAGCCATTAGTTTGTTGTTTATTTTTTTGTTTCTGTTAAGTGGATTAATATCCTACGGTTCCACTCAAGAACCCTGCATGGGCAATGCATATGATATTATAGAATATACTGTCAGTGAAGTCATTGTGGGTAGGTTTGCGAGTGGGTTTGGTTTGGTCTAGTTCCAAATCATCACCACTTAACTTGAGTCTGCTTTGATTCCAAGAGTCAAACAAATCCAACCTACCATTTTGTTAATTTTACTTGCGTCAACTTGGAAAGGTTTTTCTTGGGACAGTCGTCAACTTGGAAAGGTTCGATATGATTTTTTGAGTTACTTTTCAGTAGATCAAATCAGGGTCAGGGTTAATTTGTTAAATTCCATCAAGCTGGGTCTCATTCTGTTTCTGTGTGGTCTACACTAATCTCTGCCTATCCATTAAACCTTTAGTTGCTTCATCCTGATCGGACGCATGTCACCAATGAAAACTTAACTATTGAATTTTCATTAGAATATCTATATAACAATCATTTTAAGCATGATCCAAGTATCAAATACTACAATTCCTGAGAATTAGTAATGCATCAATTTGAAGTAGATTTTGATGTTATATACCGGAACACTGACAATTTTACCAGGATCTTGATTCTGCCTAAATTTAAGAACTAGAAAATCAACCTCAAATGTCAAATCAAAATCACTCTTAACTTCAAGAGGATGGATCCTCTGTAGTACTGCGATGCACCGCACGATAGATGACTGCATGGGACCGCATGCGCATATGATCATACGTCCTATCATCGTACGATGGACGGTGCGTGCAGTGCACTACATGATGCAGTGCACTGCAGAGGATCCACGCACTAACTTCAAACCCCACAAAATTAATATATTCTAAATGCGGTGCACCGTAGAGGATACATGCACGCATTATCTTCAAACCCCACAAGAACAATATATTCTAAGGCAGTAGGCTGCTAAAATTTATTTTGCTAATATGCTTCCTTTGTCATAGCCGCATAGATGCACACAAACAGCCTGCCAGCCGGCACAATCTCTATGCTTAGTTAGCAACCAGTGGCAAGCACTAAAAACGCGGTTTCTCACTTTCTCTGTCACCTGAACCAATTGTAAGAAGAGGTATGGAAGATGTGTACAAGGGGAAGATTTCATGATGGTTCTCTGTTTTATTTGCTTGTTTTCCAACACGCTTTGTCCATGAGACTAGGGTGGGCTGGAAGCAGGTTCAAGCCTTAACCAAACCAACAACAAATCATCCCTTATCTGGTCTCAATTAATGAGCTGAGGCTTGGACTACATAGTTTTATCCATCAAATCCTAGAGATTTGGGATGTGATGGAGACAAAGGAGTCAAAAACGAGTGGAAAAGATATGCAATTGGTATTGGGAAGCAAAACGGAGGCTGAACGCAGTTGGAGGAAAAAGAAATCTCTCTAGGGGGGTTACGGTGTTTGGCAACAAGTAGACTCTCGAGGTGTTTTATTGTGCGTTGAAACAGAGTCGAGCTTGCTGCCAGAATTTGACCAAGACTGCTCGTTCCATTTGCCTGACCTTGGAATCAATGGAGTTGAAGATCTTCTGATCTAATAGGTAAATTAGTCAAATTCATTACTGGCTCCTGAGAGTGTATAAAGATAATCTCCTGTAGTAATTTGGTTCTCAAAATAGAAGATGATGGAGAATTTTACATTGCTTTGCCGTTTTGGTCCCTTCTCTACAATTCTACCGAGTATCCAAACCACCTCCATACACTTTGTCTCTCTAAAATCGTGACAATTTTTTATCACCTGATTCTTGGTAGGCTTTACATTTTTTGCACTTCTTGTACATTCTTAATCTTCCTCTGTATCCTTTGAAGACTGTATATTCTCTCTTTATTTCTTAATAAATTCCGGTGACTAATACGGCTTGTCCCATTAGTCTCCATTTACTCAAAACAAAAATGGTTTTCAAAATAATTTCACGTATCAATTTTTATGTATTAGCAATGGTGGGTTTGCTTAGACAATGTCTCCTCTTGGCATCATATTAGTTGATCATGTTTAATGGGATTAGCAGCGCAAGTTTTGATACAATAAAGCTTCAAAAATCAACATCCGGTGCATGCAAAAGGTTTTGAGTACCGCTACAGAGAGCCAGTAATGTATATACGAAAATATTATTTTTACATGACGTAAGGTGATCGATTTTTTTTTTTTTGGAGTTTTTTTTAATAATAACAAGGTGATTAATATTGCAGCACGGGATTTGGTTGGTTGTGAGGATCAATAGGCCCATGCAAATTTTCTTGCGCACATATAACCAGCATCCAAAGCACTTTCCAAGCTTTTTATCTCTGTGTGCTCATCCCTTGCAACAGTTTTGATCTCTTCTAACAGCCTTGCAACGGATCTGAAATTATAAAGGTATGGGGTGGTCCATCTAGGATAACAATAACAAAAGTTCCCCTCTCTCTTTGCATCATCGAGTGTTCAAAGGGACGGACCGACTGCAAAAACCTATCGTAATCATGACGAAGATGTGGATGTTCTATATGAGCCTAGTCTAGATCTTGTAAATGATTTCTAGCTCTCACACTTTGGGGGTGCTTCTGGCTCTTGTCCAAGACAACCTCTTACAAATGTCCCGGCTCAAATTTTTTATGGAGCCCATTTTTCTCCAACAACGTATTGTGCATGAACTATCATGCATGAACTATAGGGCTCTTGTTATGAGCACTGGGGCTTAGCTAATCTAGAGTCTGGACTAAGTAGAACCAGGCCCAACGGCCATTTGTTTATACCTAATGGTTGGGTATAAGTTTCTGATGACCTTGGTCCTTTGGTTTCTGAAGCCAATGTTGTGGTGTTGTATTAAATATAATGAATAGGACCGGGTGGTTTCTGAATGATGAGTGTTGGACGAGCCTTTGAACGAATCATCGGCATTTAACTGACTTATAGCCTTTCAACATAATTGATTGTCACCTTTAATAAATCCAAAGGACATGGTGCCATTAATTTGGCTATTTTTGATACACACCAATGCCTGC
Organism: Elaeis guineensis; assembly: GCF_000442705.2. NCBI lineage: Eukaryota > Viridiplantae > Streptophyta > Magnoliopsida > Arecales > Arecaceae > Elaeis > Elaeis guineensis. Next base: position 59,130,970 of record NC_026006.2, on the reverse strand, counting down.
CAAAATGAGGATTATAAACCATAGCAGCTTCATACAATCCGTGACAAATGCTTGATGGTAAGGCAAAGACATGATATCTACTTGATTAAATCAGCTGAGAAAGTCACACCAGCTGCTGGCAACCATGACAATCCACCGACGAACCTCCGCGCTTTAATTAAAGAACTAGCTAGTGATGCATTCAGTGGCGGAGCGTAAGAGGGATCATGGAAGGCCAACCCCCCGCCCCCCTCAAAAAAAAAAATTTATATATTTATATATATGGTGGGTCCCTCAATATTTTAATCTTACACATATTACCAATCCACCAATTTGAAAAAAAACATATAATTAATTTATATATTAATTTTTATTAAAAATAATAAATTTTTTAAAGAACAATTATTTATTTATTCTTTAATTTTTTTTATTCTTTAATCTTTAATGTGAAAAAATTATTGAGATTTTTACGCAATCAAAATTATTTTGTAGATAGCATAAAGTAATATTTTTTATTATCTTTGTTTATACATAAAATTAAATATTTATTGATATTTTATAATATTTTTAATTATATATTTATATTTTATTATTTATTATAAAATATTTTATTTAAAAAATTATTAATAAATTATTATTTTGCTCTCCCAATATTTGATGTCAGGCTCATTATGTATCACAAGATAATTAGGTTATCAGACTCGACCACTTAGAATAGCACCAACGCCATAATTTATATATTCCTTACACAAAACATTAAGCCAAAAATTTCTAAGCCATTCCAACCAGCCGGTAGACTAGGGATAGAAATTTACTCCATGTCATCGGGTATCCTAGCTGACCTATACTAAATGGGGTAGGTTTTATTTGACCTGCAATAGATTCAAGACAGATACGCATAATAATAAAATGCATCTCGGATTCAACTTGGATATATATCGTTTCTTACAAATCCTCTTCCCGAGACCAAAAAAAATAGATGTGTGTCAAAAAAAAAAAAAAATCAATTTTTATGACTTTACCTGATCCAACTGTCTAACCTATTCTATTTAACGCTACCCATTCTGCTCTATCTTGAGACTCAACTTGTCTTACCCTACCCCAAAGCAAGTATGGGATGGGTATGAGCAATAGCCTATTTGATCTATATCTGCTCTATTGCCATCCTCGTAGAAGAGCACAATCTTCTGGTATTCCCGCTTGGCCCATGTTCTAGTTTGGGTCCTTTCAGCCTTGGGCCATAATGGTGATGACCTCATGGTATGGCTTTTTATTGTAGACGATGCAAATCCTAAAGCACAATAAGGACTTTAGCAAAGATGACCTCATTGTTGCTGCCATAGAATTGGAGTGGGCGTAGAGTGTGTCCTGATAGCCCTCGATGCCACACTAGGAGAAGGCTGAGCAGCCCGAGTCAACCCGAAGGGTGATCGCTTGGTGGCTCTATGGGCCGGCAGTGTTGCAGAAGGTTATGTCCCTAGCAACGAACCCTGGCTGGAGACCCCGGCATAAAAGATAAATTAGCTTAGAACCCATGCGATGCATAGGATTTGAAAGTCAATTTTTTTCGTTGACCAAAATTAGCACTTCACCAACTAAATCAATGACATATATTATCAAACATTGCAACAATATAAATCTTTCTTAATGAATAACACTTGCACTATAATAATATAAACCTCAAATGAACCAATCATATATATTATCAAATATTTACACTACAATATGAACCGCGAGTTTGAAATTAGTACAGCATTATTATTAAACTTCAATCAAAATTTCAATAAATAATTTATAAATATATTTAATTAAAATTTTCAATAAATAAGTTTAAATATACTGTCACCGTCTCTTCTGCCTCACTTCATGATAAAGCAAAAGCAGAAAAAAAAAGCAAGAAAAAATAATAGAGAAGAAAGGAGGGAAAGAGAGAATATGCAACAAAAGACTCCCAATTTCTCTTAATAGGATTTGTACTTTGTGAACATGGATGATCCCAATTTTATAAAACCGCTTCATAAATTTATTATTTATTATTTTTTTATTTTTTTAAATTTTTTTAATTTTTTTAATCTCTCCTCGCATATCACGTCATTTAGTTAAAAAAAAAAAAAAATTCACTCATAAGTGGAGTGGGGTCCGACTCATTTGGACTGTACTTTTTTTTTCACGTTACCAAACGAATTCAATCTCGATTTAAGATACGGCTGATAAATTTTTTAAATATAAATAATAATATTATGAAAATCGTAAAGCTTAAGCACCAAGCACCATTCACATCCAAACGGCTCCTTCAAAGAGACTGCAGTTACCGCGACTCATTATTAATAATTTTTAAGAAAAAATCTAAAAAAAACCTGCCATTACCAACTTATTAACAAAAATAATAATAACAACTGACATTAATCTTGTTTTTCAGAACCATATAGATTGGGGATTACATTAGTAATTCCACTCAGAAAGAAAAGAAAAATAAGAAACTATTCACATCTCTTTTTTTTTTTTTGGTGGGGTGAAAGATGGGGGAATAACGGAAGAGACACGGTGTGGCTTGCTTGGAAGAGATGGGATGAAGGGTACGGGCGAAGCCGTTAATGGCGCCATAGCTGCAAGAACTGAAGCCCAGGCAGCCGAGGAGGCCCTGATGTACGGCAAGAACGTCTTCCGCCACATCTCCTCCGCCTGTGCCTGGTTCGCCATATAGTGCTGCTCGTGCAGTGACGGTGCTGGCATCCTTCGCCGCCCCACCTCGTTCTTCCTCCTCTTCCTCTCCGAACCTCTCCGAACAGGGGAGGGTGATTTTTTTTTTTTTTTTTGCAGAGCGTCTTCTTCTCCTTCACCCGTCTTCCGCCGCATCTCCTCCGCCTGTGTCCGATTCGCCGTGTAGTGCTTTTTTTTATTGAGCGGCTTCTTCTCCTTCGCCTGCGCCTAATTCGTCGTGCAGTGCCGCTCGTGCGGCGACAGTGCCGGCACCCTTCGCCGCCCCACCCCGTTCTTCCTCATCTTCCTCTCCGAACCTCTCCGAACAGGGGAGGGTAATTTTTTTTTTTTTTTTTTTTGCCGAATGGCTTCTTTTCCTTCGCTTTAAAAATCCACACATTAAAATGGAGGCTTCATCCTTATCCACGTGTCAAATGGAGAAGCACCTACGAGATTTCTCCGTTTTATATTATATATTAGATTCCAGTTATTCGCATGAACCAGATATCCAGGTTCCATTGAAGTTGGCGGATTTTGCAAATTGGGCTTGGTTGCTAGAGGGCACTTAATGGACTGGGTGTCTTTGGTGGCTAGAGGGAACTTATTGGGCTTGGTGGCTTTCTGGATGCAAATCCTGAAGCACAATGAGGACTTTAGCAAAGGATGATGTCATTGGTGCTCTTGCTGTTGTCGTTACCGTAGAATTGGAGGGAGTGGGCTCGATACTGCAGCGGAGAAGGCTGAGTAGCCCGAGTCAACCCAGAGACGAAGAAAAATATGGAGAAGTTCATTACTGCGAGCTGGGCTTACTAATCTCTCTCTCTCTCTCTCTCTCTCTCTCTCTCACACACACACACACACAAATTTATTGTCAAATTTTTAGGCTTGAAACCAATTTTTGTCATTTGATCCAAGTTGAAAGCCAGCTGATCTAATCCATCTGATGCCTGTGGTTCTGAATTTTATTTGAATAGACTGCATGGAGAAGAGATTGGCATCTAAAAATGATATTATCATTGACTCATCCATGATTCTATTTCAACCTCATGCAACTAACATATAAACAGGAAAAAAGTTGCAAGCATATTAAATTGAAGACAATGAATAATGGGGAATTCACGCACACTTGACATTGAAATTAAACCAGATCTACATTTCAACCTGGTTTGATCGAACCAATTGATATTAGGTTGCATTTGATGCATCGATCGTCAGGCAATGTTGCAGTAGAGTTACTAAAAATTTTGATTGATATGTTCGGTAGGACAATCAAATTACTAGTAATGTGAAATTAAAATTTCAAAATATCTTCATATAATTTTATCAAATTTTGAATTAGTAGGAAAGGGTTTGATTTTATTTTTTAAATTTAAATCAAAATTCTTAAAAAAATATCTGACGAGAAGAGGGGGCGGCGATGATGGAGACGATGGAGGAGAGATCGATGTCGATATAAAAATGGAGACCGTGGTTGGAGATGACGAGGGCACAGGTGGAGGGGCAGTGGTCGAATGTGGCAAAGGCACGGGGGAGTTCGCACAAAAAGGAGAGGGTGAGAGCTGCCGAGGAGAACAGTGGAGGGATGGGTTTTATGTGAATTTTTTAAGAAATAATTTTGTTCAAATTTTTTTTTACGATATTGTCAAACAAATGATAATAAAAAAAACCACCTCTCTTCAAGATAATCTGAATTACTTTCTGTTAGGTAATCTGAATTGTCAAGACTATCTAGATTACCACCCATAAAATATATGAAATATAGTAATCTGATGGATCTATTTTAAATTATCGATAACTTAAATAAATTATCGACTATCAAACACAACCTTATGTCTTAGCATAGATTTAAAAAAATTATACCCTACGTGATGTTAATGGTGCATCACACCAACCACCATACTTCATCCATTCTATACTCGTCTCGGATTGTCGCCCTTCTCGCGAGTTCTCAGTTTATCTCTACGATGCACTGTTGACATGGTGTACGTACGTAATGTACGATATAATTTCTTGTGATCACCTTCTGGCCCATTCTGTCCCCAACAAGTATAATGTTGGTCGCGTTCTTCGCCTCCTGCTTCTCCATGCTCCTCTGTGGCTGAATGCTTGGTTTACCGCTCCATTGATTTGTCGCAACTTCCCGGTGACATCAAAGGCCACCAGTCCATTCACATGCATCAGTCATTGGATCTGCGTGCGTTCGCTCTTTCTTCTCCAGCCATGATCCATGGCGGCAATACTACGCATTCTCCTGAGCCGGCCATCATTGCCCTCAAAGCCCTCCAAGCACATATCCTGTTTGCTAAGTGCGGCACTAAGCCATGCACGTAAATTTCCTTCATGGTCCATGTTGCTAATGAGAACCAAATTCAAGTCCCTTGCAGTCATGGACTGTCATCTCCTAGCAATGGTTTTTGGAGAGCGTGGCGATCCCTGATATGCTTTAAATTGCACAGACCATGGAGGCACGGTGTGCAAACCTCATGATATTCCGATGTTTAAGCAATCGGATTCGTCAAAGGCAATTACTTCTTATTGAGAGGAAGAGGCATTGTTTGAGAGTGCCAATAGAAGAATATGGTATTGAAATCATATACAGTGTTCTCGTGTATGGGTTCTTTTTTTCTGTTCTTAAACGTAGATTTTTTAGATGATATTAAAAGGATATTTGGTTTGTAACCGAAATCAGAATGAAAATAAGAATCGAAATGGTTTGGAATCGGAATTGAAATTGCTAAATCTTCCAAAGCGTTTGGTTGGTGATCGAAATCGGAATCGGAATCGAAATTGGAATGAAAATTTGAATTCATATAGGAGAGTAGGGATTGAATTCTATATAGATTGAGTCATTCTTATTTCATCCTGAAATCGAAATCGGAATCGAAATCAGAATAGGACTCCTCCCAATCAAATGGTTGGAATGAAAGTCACCCATTTCGATTTCGATTTCAGAAGCCCACTCTTTCTAATCAAACAATCCCTAGATGTAAAAGTAAATATAGTTTGGGTAAAAAGATATGGTGCGTGTCCAAAAAATAAAACTAAAGGTAATCTTTTTCGGTTCAGCACTTTTTTCATCAGCCTTTGAGCCACTGATCATTTTGGGCCAAACGGCCCAAACCACTGATTGGGTCCTATTTTTTCCCCATGTACATGACAAAGAAAAGCAAAAGTTTCTTAATTGAGAAATTCTTTGTGCACCGTGAGCAACATAGAAAACCTAATGTGAAGTGCACTACTTTATGTAATTAGTTCATATAGCCACCGTTTTTCAACGCATACTTAATACTTGCAGTTCTATTTTTTTGTATAAAAATTTTGCATGACAAAAATATCTCTGCTATTTGAAAAAATTATGATATCCTGTGGTATATTATGACTTCTTACATGCAGGATGTTATAATATAGTCCCAAAAATTATGAAATCCTATAGCATATTATGATATCTTGCATTAAATTATAACTTCCTACATGCAGGATGTCAAATATAGCCCAAGATGCTATAATATGGCCAGGATGTCATAATATAGAAGAGGTATTTTTGTCTAACTACTTTTCAACATGCATTTAATGCCTGTAGTTCTGCTTTTTCATTTAAAAATTTTGAATGACAAAAATATCTCTACTCTTTGAAAAAATTATGACATCCTATGACATATTATGACATCCTGCGTCAAAATTATGACTTCCGGTACATAGGATGTCATAATATGAACATAAGATGTCATAATTTTTTCTAAAAAATAAAAATATTTTAAATACGTATTTAAAAGTGATGACTATATAGATCAATCACATAAAGCAGTACGCTCTATATCAAATTTTCTGCACTGCCCATGGCGCACAAAGAATTAGCCTTCTTAATTACTCCCCTGGAGTGTCTTACAAAATGGGCTAGGCTCCTAACTAACTAACTAATTGGGCAGCCAATTGGTCTGGTTAAAAAGTTTTGTTTGCTTCTTTTCCCTCACATTGCTTACACGAGCATATCCTGTTGTTTGAGTAACAGGAATTGACATCCAAATAAACCATAACGGTGTATTCTTGTTTTTTTTTTTTTGGGAAGTTCACGAGCATACCTTAGATGACAATTTGTTATCCATAATAACATCATTTTCTCTAAGCATAAAACTTTTAAGCACTGTTTGGTATATCACCGATGATGTAATCACTGAGATAATATGATCACTGGGGTGATATGCATACTGGAATGATGTATAAATACTGGGATGATATATGATCACCATATTTAATATATCACTGAAATATCATTGGAAATAAAATTTCACTATGTTTGATATATCACCAAATAGTGATAGTGATAATGTATAAAATACCATAAATAGCCTTATATATTAGTACATAATAATTACTCTACAATTTGATTAAATATTCTTCATTCACAACTCCTCACAAAAATATATAGCAGTAATAATAATATTATTAATTATTAATTATTATTATTATTATTATAGATATTTATTTTGATGAAGCTATTAAAATGATATTGTGATAATATTATATATAATCAGGTTTGATTAGACTCAGTCAATTTTGACCATCAATATCAGCACATTAGGAATGATTTAGCCCACCAAAATAAAATAAGAAAAAGAAAAGCATGAAGGATCTAGCATGATCCATCCATACCAATTAACTATATCTATCTATAGAAATAAAATAGATATCTAATAAATAAATAAAAGATATCCATGTCATTTAACTAAATCCATCAATAAAAATAAAATTGATATCTAGTAGATAGGCATCTATAAAAAAATAGGATGAAAATTTTTATTTTCTTCTTAATTTACTGACTAGAGATATTTTTATCTCAAAATAATTTTAATATATTATCAGTATTCGTTGATGTGCTATTACTTAAGATATGTGGGGTGATAGCATCATTGTATTATGTAGTGATGCTATCACTGAATTTATTATCGAACTGGATGCAATTTGACAACACCAAACAAGATGATCACATTACCTATCTCACATCACTAGCATATCATCCTCTATCAAATAGCCCCTTAAGTTGCTTTAGATTGCTTTCTTGCCAAATGATTTCCAATTAAATGAATTGCAACACAAACAAGCTATATACTATATCTTGCAAGGGTATTTTTGCTTTTGCGAATAAACAGGCATGGAAATCTTAGTATAAATATATAATTTAGTAAATATATTATATAAAATATTAAAAATAAATATTTATTTCTATATAAAATTATAAATATAAAATTAGCAGTAAAATATAAAATTAAAATGAAATATAAAAAAAAAATATTGATGATAAAACGAAAGAAAAAAATGAGCAGTGCTACAGGGCTTTTATTTCGTGCAAATGGACAACTTTTTGCTACTTGATAAAAAAGAATTGGCACAGTCTATGAGATTTATTATTAAATAAAGAATTAATTGATTATAGAGTTGCCAAATACGTAACTATGGGCTCCATATCTTTTTGTGTGAGAATAATAGATGACCCAAAATATTTTCTTAAAAAAAATAATAATATTATCCCTTCCACCACTCCATGAGACTATCATCCTTTTTCTTCAAAAAGTTCGCCAACATGCTAATGGCTAAGATTATAGAATTTGGGAAATCAGTTTATTATCTATTCACATTCTTCTGCATTTCAAACTGCTTGCTGTGTAGGGAAATGATCCTCACTCCACTCTCCACCAGAGGTTGCTTGAGTTGTTCACCGCATCTCAGCTTACTGGTTAAATCTACATCGCTTGACATATAAACTCAGGATTTGCGACTTTGAATTAACCTGAAAGATCAAAATGAGAAGCGGACCAGGAGTAACACCTTGCTTTGTGGCCTGGTACTTGCCAAGGGCTTGATTTGGTAGGAGTTTACAAACAATAGTCATGTTAATCGTTTTTATGAGGGCAGCTTTTCTTTCGAGGAAATATGATAAAAGCCCCTCGGGAGATAGCGCGGTTGGAACGGGCCGCATGTTCCAACCGCACGATCAAGATTTGAGATTCACATACGATCAATTAAATGCAAGCACAAAATGATTTTATAGGAGATCGATATTTGTGGCTTTGGCATGGAGTGTGAAAATGGTTTTTGATTCTTCTGACTCTTAAAGGACGCTGGGGGTGATGTACTAATCCGACTCGAGATCTTCCTTCGAATGTGATGGAGAGGAGATTGTGCTTATTACTCTCCGAATCGAACATTCATTTAGTGGGATGGGGGTTCTCATGATCACGTTCAGAATATGTTGCTATGCCGGTCGCCTCGCCCTACTTTATTTTTTATACAAAAAAATATAATAAAAAAATATTTATCTCCTTTAATTTTTATTTGTCAATATATTTATGATTCGTGGAGCACCGTGAAAAGAATGCAATGAGCAATAATCATTGACAAGAATACATCAGCATAACAGCCTAAGTTAATCTGATTAATCATTGTAGATGATATGAGCTTACATGGTTTTGTTTTAACGAGGATGCGTAGATACCAATCGCTTGGTATGTATGTTCCAAAATCATCTATTATTTTCACAGACGACATTATCAATGCAAGAGACTCTGATCGAGAAAACGTTCACTGTCAATCACCGCCACTCGTCACCGAAGAAGATTAGTAATGAGAGCAAAAATAAATAAATAAAAGACAAATGGTGCGGAATTGAGGGGTGACACCTGAGGTGAAATGTCGAGCAGGGTACATAGGGAAGTAGAGAGCATAACGATTAGGTTAGAGGAAAGTAGAGAGCATAACGATCAGATTGGGGTCGGATCTAAAGGCAACACTGCCAATAACGATAGAGATGGATTGGCCAACAGAGATTCAGGAGGTAATGTGGAGCTCCTCGAGGATGGAAAGGAGGTCGAGGGCGTAGACCTCTAGCCCTCTAGCATGGCGTAGATCATAAAGTTAGGAAAAGTTTGGTTGGGAGAAGTGGGGGTCTGAAATCAGAATCGGAATGGATGACTCCCATTCCAACCATTTGGTTGGAAGGAGTCCCATTCCAATTTCGATTACGGATTGGAATGAAAATAGTTCAATCTATATAGAACTCGATCCCTACTCACTTCTATGGATTCAAATTTTTATTTCAATTTCGATTCCGATTTCGATTCCGATCACGAACCAAACGCTTCGGATGATTTGGCCATTTCGATTCTGATTCCAAGCCATTCTGATTTTTATTCCCATTTTGATTCCGGTTGTGAACCAAACATCCCTCTAAAGTAGTCCATATTGGTTGGCCGATCGTCTCTACAGCATCTTACGGTCAATGATGATCTCATCTTGCAGTCATCACTTATCTCAAGAAAGGAGGGATAGAATTGTATCGTGAGATGGCAATTTTCTCCATGCCCCATCAAATATTGATCTAATCCAACTCTAATAAGATAAATTTTACTTGACCTACAGCATTTGGGATGAATATGGCTAATGATAAAATCAATGTTGAACGAGACCTAGATATATATAATAGGATTTTGTTATGGTACTCTTTTATAATATTTTATTATAAAATATTATAGATATTAACATTATAATATATATATATATTATTTTTAAAATAATATTTTATTATTTTTCTTTCTTCTTCTTTCCTACGGCTCCTCTACCAGTTTCTCTCTCTGCTTCTCTGTGCCCATCCCCACTTCTCGGTGCCATCGCAGTTGCTCTAAGCGGTCCACCGCCTGCGGCTCTTTTCTTCCGCCCCCTGCCTGCGATCCTTGATCTCTCTCCATCAGCGACTTCTCTGTGCCCTGCACCCACCCTCGGCTTGTTCATCCTTCCGTCTGCCTGCAGTCTCATCTCCTCTGCCCACAACGCCCGTCGGTCCTCCATCTTCGGTTCACAACCCCGCCCACCTCCTGCCCCCGGTGCCCCTTGCATGCGCCCTGCGTGTGCCCGTGTCCCCCCCCCACCTTCCCTCCGGTACCCATGTGTCGTCTGCCCTCCCCGGTGCTTATGGGTCTTCCACCCATGGTCAACCCTCCCATCCGGCGCCCGTGGCTTGTCCACGCCACCACCCCTGCGACCATCCCCCTCCACCGGCAGTCAACCCCCTTGCCCCCTCTCTACGGCAGCCCACGGTCACCCCCCTCCCTATGGCCACCTGCAGGCCGTCTGCAACTCCGCCCACCACCCACAGGCCGCACGCACCGCACCCCACACCCCCATAGGTCATCCGCCCCTCCGCCCGCCTGTGGTCACCCCCCGTGGCCACCCATAGGTCATAGGGGTGGCAATCGGATCGGATCATAAATGGATCGGATTAGAAAATCGTCAATCTAAATCTGATCTATTTATTAAATGGGTCAAAAATTCAAACCTGAACCCGACCTGTTTATTAAATAGGTAATCCGACCCGACCTATTTAATTCATTTATTAAATAGGTTAAATTAGATTAAACAGCTTAAATAAGTTAAACATGTTAAACAGATTAAATGAATCAGGTTAAATGGGTCAGAAATAAGTTAAACAGATTTTAAACATGTTAAACAGATCGTAAATGGGTTAAACATGTTAAACAAGTCAGGTTAATGGGTCAAAAATAGGTTAAACAGATTAAATAGGTTATCTGACTCAATCCGACCTGAATATTAAACGGGTTAAACGGGTCAGATATCTAAAACCCAAATCTGACCCATTTATTAAATGGGTTAAATAGGTTGATCCATTTATGATCCAAACCCGTTTAACCTAAGTCCAAATCTGTTTATGACAGGTCGAACATGGATCGGATTGACGGATCGGGTTATATTTTGTCAGCCCTAATAGGTCATCTGTCTTGCCTCCCGCCTGCAGTCACCCCTCATGCCCTCGATCTGTGCCTCTTGTCATAACCTATGGCTCTTTCGCCCCCTCACATACCTGCAAATCCTCCACCTGTGGTTGCCCCTCCATCAGTGCCTGCCTACGGTCACCCACCATGCCCTCGGTCCACATCATCTCTCACCACCTGCTGCTCTTCCGTCCCCTCGTATGCCCATGAGTCTTTTGCTCGTGGTCACCCTTTCACCGGCCAAAGAAGATTTTTTGAAAAAAAATTAATTTAATTATAAAAGTTACCATCAATTCAATATTAAAATATCCATAATCTTTAAAATATTTATCCCACCAACCGTACTTTAGTTACTTGAAATTCAAGTGGCCTATATTTAATCCAACGGGAGAAATACATAAACAATAAAAAGATAAAAATATTTTTTAGAACATCATAGTAAAATCTTATATAATATTATTAAAATATTTATGAAGAAGAAAAAAAATGAGAGAAAAAGACAAACAGCTTTATCATTTCTGTTCAATCATATTTGGTACATCTTAAAGTTTATATAAACTAATACAGTGCCTTTATATAAAAAAAATAATATCAGTTGATACAAGTTGTTATGGGTTGAGTCCTCAAAGGAGCTATTTTATTTAATTGTAAATTCGATAAGGCATTGTTTGTTGCTGTTTTTGTTATAATTATGCAATACCTACCGCGAGATTTCATGGCATCAATGAAGTTTGAATTGTTAGCATGGAATTCATAATAAGAGCACATGTGGAACATCATTGCAAACTCCAAACTCCCCAAAGGCCTTTTTCTTTTTTTTTTGCTAGACTAACAGGTTATGCTGGTCCTTGTTAGTTGACTGGAGCCCTAGGCTGAACATACATAAAACCTAAGCCCACTGGAAAGAGTTGAGAGGTGCTTGGTTAAACATGTTAATTTTTTTTATTTTATCTTTTATTTATTTGGTTAAAAAGAAAGAGGTTAGAGGAGGGTGGAGTCCTCCTTCCCATCATATGCCTGGCCAACCCAACAGATGAGTACGTCACTCGAACACCACCAAAGATCAGAAGATTAGATTCTCCTTCGACTAGATTTTCTTTCTAACCCCCGCGCTCAGGCCGTCAGAAGAGGTCCTTCAGAGTCATTTTACTCTGACATTTAATCTGTATTTATCATATTTCAAATCTGGATCACTTATCATATTTCAAATCTGGATCACTTAGGTGGAAAGAAAGGTCCGTTCAATTAGGCTACCATCTCGGTGCCTTCATTTTATCTTTAGTAGGAATTGGTGATCAGATTTTTTTTTTTTTAGTGAAAAAATGATGAAGACTGAAAAGGCTTTTTTTAAAAAAAATAAATAAAAATCTATGATAAATCTGATTTACCAAAAAGAAGAAGAAAAAATTTTATTCGGTGGTCTGGTGAGAGAGAGAGAGATTGTGCCCCAAGTTAGTCCTCTTCCAAGCTAAGCCCTTCGGTAATGCCCGGACCAGGATAAAACAGCTAATGATCTCCCACTCACCAACTCCAACCGACATGCATGGGATAGGGAGCAAGAAGAGAGCAATGATATGACCAAGGGAAACTCATCTATCTAGCTATCGGTCAAGAGCTATCCATCATCATGATTATCCCCTCCCCGAGTAAGGTTTCCATCACCTTTTCTCACCGCCCAAGGCGTCAAGGGGAGTTTTATTTTTGGCTTTTATATATTTTTTAGATAAAAATAATTTTGCTCTATCTAGCATTTGTTACTCTTTTCCACCATTTTTTTTTAATTATCTGGATGATATTTGTTTATGATAATCCTAAGCCGCTATGTTGATCTATATTAAACAAAAATATATCGTTTTACATGCATGCTACCAATAAATTTGTAAGTTGTCCTGCAAAACAATAAACTAAACAAAAATGATTGGCATACACCTAACGTTACAAGGCGGTGATATATATGCAAAGAAATATTCTGCTAAAACATGTTGCCTTGAAACAGTGCATGATACAAAGTTTCCAAAACATGTGAAAGATGGAGAAATTAAGGTTCAACCATTGAATTTGCTGTAACTTGATATTAAGGCCTTGTTGATTGGCCATGTTATTCCCATCTTTTGTATTTGGTTTAATAAATGAAACTTTTAACTAGAAAGAAACATGGGATACATTGATTAACTAGTGATGGAGAGGGAGCCACCTATTTATCCCAACTCGGTCTCCAATCACTGAAAGACGACGCTATAAAAGGCATTTTACGACGCTAATAAGCATCGTTAATAATGTTTACGATGCTTCAAAAAGCATCGCGAAAGCGTCATCTATGTAAGAGTGGAGAGAGAAAGCACCGACGCTTTTTAAAAGCGTCGCAATTATTTTCCACGATGCTTTAAAGCGTCGTAAAATTATCTTCTAATGGCACTTTTTAGCGTCGTTAAAAACAACGCATCCTCCACTCTACCAAAACGCTTTTCGAAGCGTCGGCAGTTAAGTCATTAGCGACGCTTATAAGCGTCGTTAAATAGTGTAGTAACGACGCTTATAAGCGTCGTTAAATTTTGTAACAGAAAAAAAATATATACAGATTTTATATACAAAAAAAAAGAATACATACATTCCTGTACAAAATTATATCAATTATTCAAACATAAACCTGTACAATCACCACCATTCACACCAAAAGTAAACTTCAATAGCAAATTTAACCAAACTAAAAGACATTATTTTATATAAATAAAAATAAAGTACTAATCATCCATTACAATCAAGAGTAATATAAATAAATATAAGAATACAATAAAAATAAAATAATATCAATCTGCAGGCGGATGGTCGTCGCTGTCTCCACGTGACGTGCCGCTGTCTCGACGGGTGCCTGATGTGCCAGAAGCCTACAAGAAACATATCAAAAGCATGATTTGCATATCTATAAATAAAAATATATAGATTATTAAATTAATATAAAAATATATATTTAATAATATGTGTTTACCTGAGATGGGCCATACATCTCTAATAAAGATGTAAGTCGATCAATCTGTCCCCTCATGGCTTGCATCTCGGCACGGCTCTGTCGCATCTCCTCCATCTCAGCGGCACGACTCTGTCTAATCTCCTGTATCTCTGCCTCGAGTCTGCGGACGCGTGAATCCTGAGCATCTGCTGCAGCATGCTGCGTATATCTACTAACCTCAGATAATTGAGTGGGGGTGACTCCTACTCCATAACCCCTCACTCGATCGTAGCGCTCTGGTCCCATCAACTCTGTGAATATCTCGGCCTCGATACGGCTCTACTGCATAGATGCTGCGGACTCGTCGTCATGCTCCGCAATGAGAGATGTAGCCCTCTCCTGTATTTATTTTGAAAACAAGAGTTATACATTAATAGCAAATAAAATTAAATTAAAATTATTGTAAAAAATAGAATATTAATAATATCGTACATATAAATCTCTCGACTCATCTCGAACAAAAGTACCATCCTGATGAGTATGAGTCATCCGGTAAAACTCCACTTTATCGGGTTCCCTCCCATGCTCATCCACCTACACAAATAATTTTAATTTTAAGCAAACAGTTATAATAATTTAAAAAAATATATGAGTATCATGATACAGACATGGTCTACCATATATAATGATATTAGTTATATAAATATTTCAACATAAAAATTAAAAGTTAATTATGAAAGTTTAAGGAACATACAAACTCCTGTCGGAGTCGTGCATAACTCTTCGACCCCGATGTATGAGGAATAGACTGAGCTGCTCGTGCAGCTCTACCAATAGCAGAATAAGTCTGTAAAATAAAGTAAAGAACTTGTTATATGTATAATATATAATATATAATATAAATTAATATTTTTATAAAATATTTAAAAAAAAGATAATGAGCAGATAATATACCTGTGCCCTCTCGGAGAACCAATAATGAACCAACTCCATCCACTGATGAGGGGGTACATCAGGAGGATAATTCCTAGCAACCTCCTCCTCTGTCATACCCTGTCTCATATAGTCCCTCTTCAATTATGCTCTATATTCTTTTCATTTGCGGTTGAGAGACTTCATTACAAAATCATGAGTGGATGGAGGGAGAACAAACTTGCTCTATAAAATAAAAAGTTAAATAAAATAAATTATATAAGTGATTAACAATTAATATACAGTATGAACATCAATTCATTACCTCTATAATTCGGAGGAGCTCAACTTTGTACGTTGGAAGCATGTCATTCCATTTTGCATAGCCCAACGGACATAGCTGAGGCCTCCGAGCAACAGTCCCAAAAAATGAAGTCAATAAGCAGGCAGCTTTCTTAATTAGCTGACCTAGCTGATTGCACTCCACAATAATTCTCTTGCCCTCACACATCTGCCACACATCTCGTACTACTGTGGGTCCGCGTTTGGGGCGTACTCTCTCAGATCCAACTGCAAAAAATACATAAAAGTAACTATATCATAAATATACATAAAATGAAATAAAAATAAAATTACATGAAAGACAATATATACCCTGCACGTGTATCTCATCATCTGGCTGATGAACAGGAGGATCGTGCTGTGCTGATGATGAAGGACAGGGCTCAGAATGCTGTGCAGCTGAACTGGCCTCAGGCTGCTGTGCTGAAGAAGACGTATCGGCCTCTGTCTGTGAAAACTGGAACTGCACACCAGCATATCATCCCCTGCGATGCATGATGTCACCTAGTATTTATATAAATAAAAAGTAGAATCAGTTAATATATGGAGTAAAATAACACAATAATTAATGCAAAATATATACATCATAAATAATTATTACCAGTAACAATCAAGCAGTAGAGTTTTCTTCAAATTCTGTCCTAACCAACATCGTCGTAGCATTTAAATCATCAGCTAGCACAAAATTATAGGGCATACATTGTGTATAAGTGTCATCGTCATCATCCTCCACTTGGTTTCTCATATCATATAAGTCTCTAGGTTTTGTTTTGATGACAGTAAACCAATCTTTATCTTTTGCATCTTGTACATAAAATACTTGACGAGCTTGAGATGAAAAAATGAATGGGTCATCCTTCAATAACACACCAGTGTGTATCAACCTTGAAAAGTTTACAAGTGTAAATCCATTTGCATCTTGTTTCAAACTCCTTGGTGAGTTTATGTCTATCCAATCACATCTAAACAATACTACTTTAAATTTTTCATAATAATCCAACTCATAGATATCTTTAAGTGCACCATAATAGGATTTTCCATCCGCTTCTACCATAACACCGCTATTCTGTATTTTTCTAAATTTTTTTCGTTCTCTAGTATGAAATTTAAAGTCATTAATTATGAAACCGTTATATCTATTCACAATCTTGTTAGGTCCTCGAGCAAGAGCTATTAGTTCATCTGAATTATTTGTCTCCATCATCTTTGATACCTAAAAAAAAATGATATGACGAACTGCTATTGAGTTATCTGATATTAAATATGTATCAAAAATTAATGTATCCCATAATTAAATATAAATCACACCTGATTCGAAAGCCACATAGGGAATAACTCGACCAACCATCGCTGTTCAATCTTTGCATTAGGATGAATGTTATGATTGGCTCGTCTCTGATAAATTAAAAATTCACTGCATAAAATATAAATATATCATTTAGAACATTATATCTAATATAAAATTTAAATCTTGATGTCATGCCTTAAATATACTAACCTGCGATGGTCAGATATTATGTCACTATGAAGTAACACATAACGATGTGCTTGTGCTAAGGATTTTTGATCAAGTACAATACTTTCAGCTCTTCCTAAGAATTTTCCAGTAGTTAAGAACTTATACAGTTCTGCATTCTCCACAAAGTCATTATGCCATTGAGGTCGACTAAAAATAGTCTCTACACCTTGAAGATATCTTGAACAAAATGTCAAACATTCATCCATAATATATGCTTCAGCAATCGAGCCTTCGGAATAGGCTCTATTTCGCACATAATCTTTAAGACACACAAGATACCTTCAAGAATTAAATATTTATCAAAATATCAGTATGCTGTTGTTTCTAATAAAATTATCAAAAGATTTAAGGTTTGCAATAATACCTCTCAATAGGATACATCCATCTATAATGTACCGATCCACCAACTTTAACTTCTGAAGCTAGATGAATGAGCAGATGTACCATAATAGTGAAAAATCCACGAGAAATTTTTTTTTTTCATCTGGCAAGGTTTAATTGCAATATCGGATTCTAATTGATCCTGTTTCCGAGGATCAATAACTTTTGAACATAATGCCTTAATAAATGACGATAATCGAAGTACAATTGCAACAACTTGTTTCGGCAATGACGATCTTAAAGCTATTGAAAAAATATCTTGCATCAATATGTGACCATCATGACTTTTAAGATTTGAAAGTTTTCGATCCTTTAGATGCACACATCGTGAAATATTTGATGCATATCCATCAGGTACTTTGATACTTTTCAAAACTCCCAAAAAATTATCCTTTTCTCGAGCAGACATTGTGTAACATGCAGGAGGCACATACATTCTATCATTAGCAAGTATTTTAGGATGAAGTTCCTGTCGGATACCCATTTCTTTTAAATCAAGACGCGCCTTCATGTTATCTTTGCTCTTTCCATCAAGGTTTAAAAATGTTCCAAGTAAATTATCACAAACATTCTTCTCTATATGCATGATATCAAGATTGTGCCGAATAAGATTATGTTTCCAATAAGGTAAGTCAAAAAAGATACTTCATTTTTTCCATAAATGTTTACTGGGCTGTTGTGTAGATGCTATCTGTGTGTCTTCCTCATTTTCATCCTCGAAATAATTGTCTGGATCTTGAAACACCTCTGCATCTATAGTACTGATACTAACTTCCTCTGGTAACCCTTCGTGCATTGAGCTTTCAACATCATCCCTTCCTCTTTTTTGAGAGGACTTTGAGTACTTACCATAGCTATAATTGATGCCATCCATTTGTCTATGAACATCAGTTCCAGAAAGTGGAATAGAGGCACATCCCAATTTCATAGTACCATCAAACAAATCTTTCTGAAATCAAAATGGATGATTTGCTTCCAACCATCGACGATGTCCCATGTAACAAAATTTACCTCCATATTTTAACCAAATTGAATGTGTTGAATCTCCACAATAAGGACATGCGACTCGTCCCTTTGTACTCCAACCAGATAAATTGGCATATACTGAAAAATCATTAATAGTTCATAACAAAGCTGCCCGTAGTTTAAATGTTTGGCCGTTCGAAGTATCAAATGCATCAACACCCTCCCACAACTATTTCAATTCCTCTATTAAAGGCTGTAGAAAAATATCAATATCATTGCCTGGATCCTTATCTCCTGGAACAACCATTGATAAGATAAGTGATGATTGTTTCATGCACATCCACGGTGGCAAATTGTAAGGTATCAAAATGACTGGCCAAGTATTGTAGGTAGAACTCAGGGTCCGAAATGGATTGAAGCCATCAGAAGCTAGGCCAAACCTAACATTGCGAACATCAGAGGCAAAATCAGGATGCCTATCATCAAATACTTTTCATTGAAGACTATCTGCTGGATGTCTCGATATTCCATCCTTTGTACGTCCTTCATCATGCCATCTCATTGATGAAGCTGTTTTTGATGATGCATAAATCTTTTTCAATCTAGGTATAAGAGGAAAGTAACGCAATACCTTGGCCGATTTCTTTTTACTCCGCGTTGCATCCAATTCATTCAGTACATCTTCTCGATCTTCTTTTTGTGTTATCCATCTTGAAGATCCACATACATTGCATGACTCTTGATTAGCATTTTCACCCCGATATAACATACAATTTTTCGAAAAACTATGAATCTTTTCGTATCCAAGATCCAATTCCTTTACTACTTTCTTGGCTTCATAATACGATGGTGGTAAATGAGTGCTTTCTGAAAATGCATCCTTTAATAACTTGAGCAGCATGGTAAAATTCTTTTCAGACCATCCATTCAAATATTTTAAATAAAATAAATGTACAAGAAAAAAAATCTTAGAAAATTTCGTATAACCCGGATATAATTCTTCATCTGCATCTTTCATTAAGGTGTGATAACGAGCTGTCTCATCATTAGATGTATGTATAGGCTCCTCAACATGCATACGTTCTGTATACGTACATCCATCAAACATCCCAACTATTTCTTGTATACTACTGGATTCTCCTAAATTTTGAACACCAAGTCCAAAAGCATCTATGATCAAACCCCTTATATCATCATCTCTTACAGAATTGTCTTGTAGGCTAGTGGATCCAAAATGTGTCAGGGGTTGGTTACATGATGATGGCAACATAGATTCTCCATGAAAAATTCAGTCGGTATAACCTCTTAAAAAACCATTCCATACCAAATGTTCTTTAACAATTTGTGGATCTAAAGAAGAACATTTACACATTTCCGACATAGACATAAAATCTTTCCATTCAAACTACTTTTCTCCATACCAAATTTAATGAAGTCATGAACTCTATCTAAATATTCTTTACTATTCCTTGATTTATTTATCCAACTTTTGTCCATTGTAGGATAAAAATGACTGATCTTGTAATTTATCTAAAAATAAAAAAAATTATACAATCTATATTAATGCAATGAGTAAAAAATATCAGTCATTTCATAAAATCCAAAAACATAACAGCTAGATAAAGTTTACATAGTAAATGCTTGCTATCATCAACTAATAGGTAAAGAAGATCCTATCCCATTCAGAAAATGCATTAATTCTATAGGTCAATTACAGAAATTAAATGATATGCAACAAGAGCCGAAAAAAATTTTGGCAGTATTTTTTCTTAGTTCTCCCGTATAGGGAGAACAAAAGAAAAATACCATCCAAAATTTTTTTCGAACCCTCAGCATACCATTTGATTATGGTAATGACCTATAGAATTACTCACATTTTCCAAACTGTCCATACTGGACAATCAATTGATCAATGTACATAATTCTTTTATCCGTACAAAAATAAATAAATGTACGGATACAATAGAATATGTACATTAATCAAAAGACGGATCTATGATTCAATGCAATGCAATTTTTCTTAAAATTAATTTATAATTAACATTGCCTGACATCTTTCATCACATCCCTCTAATGAGCAAGCAGAGTGTCTGGATTCAGTCATTGGTTGGTGCATCTCTCTCTCTCTCTCTCACACGCACATATCACTCTTAAAAGAAAGTACTATAACAATAATGGTGTTTGTTTGAAAGCTTAACCATAAAAATCATGAAAAAGATATCAAGTATTAGTCCAGTAAGACAACGTAGAGAGGAGATTTCAAGTATTATACAACTCTCTTTTCTAGCTTCTAAACCAATCATTTTTGCTAGTTTGGAAAAGGTCTAATTCCAACTGTCCATTGTACTCATGTTTGCCCCCGTGTGGCTATCATGAATGACTTCCCAGAGAGAAGAGGTTCAGTGTGGATTGGTCGGCGGATTAAAATACAAAGAAGGGGTAGACATTAGGGATATTGAGAAGTACATCTACGATGATTGCAGTATAAGTTATCTTCATAATTTTTGGTTAAGCCTTGTGATTATATATGAAATGGTTACTATGAAATTATGGTTTATATGATTTTATATATGATTCATATGGTTTGATATAAATATGTTGCTTTTCTTGGTGCTTTTCAAGCTTTGGATGACTTATGCTTGTCTTTTTCCCCTTCTTATTTTCTTCATGATGGGTATGCACACTAGGCAGAATTTGTACTTCTACAATCAAAAAATGTCATAACATTTGCTCGGTAAGAACCACTCAACGTGATTTATGGATCTTTCTTTGATAGTTGCTTTTCCTTTGGTTTGGATTGTTGCAAACTAGTGGGTAGCTAAACTAGTCCCCATCTACATCAAAAAGAAGAGCTCAACTATTCATACAAAGCATCGACAGCTTGAGTACATGCTAGATTTTGATGGACCCAAAAAAAGAAAAAAAAAATCTGAGTTTCTTTTTGCATTAAAAAGGAATTGCCCCTGGTGAATTGGATAAGGCCGGCCAAACCACAAGGTCGCATATGCGATAAAGCTCTTAATTCCCATGTGAGTTGTGAGCCCAGCTCTAGGAATTGTTCTACAACTATGGCTGTGGATGATCTGTACTGGCCTTTTTTAATGTCTTCCCCGCATCAATCACCTCAACCAATTCTACTACTCCAAAGGCAGGATCATGGGAAAGGTGATCTCAAACATCAGCTGTATTTTATTTTACTTGATGCATGCTCTTTTTCTAAAGGTTGGTGGAATGAACGAACTGGGAGCGGACTAAGAACGAAGGCTTTGGTATGCATGGTACTCTTTTGTTTTAACTTGCGGACTCTAAATTCACACCTCTTTCCCGGAATTGGCCATCATCATCCCATCCCCACTTCACTTGGTGGCCCGGACAATCATAGCACCTTTGATACACCTGAATCCAAAACATTGACCCTATTCTAGTAATAGTTGTAAGCATAAATATAGGAAAATGCAAGCAGAGTCCATCATTTCAAGATGATCCAATGATCTTGGCAATGGATTGGTTGCAATACCGTACTCAACCATGGTCACAGGTATGGCATTCCGAACAATTTTGATAGAGGTAAAGATTCTGAATTTATAAAAAAAATCTAAAAATTCATCGCAAGTTTAAAAATAATTTGAATAACGAAAAACTCAAAAAAGGCAATAAAACTAAATATTTCAGCTGCCTGCGATATTTGTATATTTATTTATCCAAAAGTAAGTATAGGAGATGTAAGAATAGCAAACAATATCAAGAGGCCCTACTAGCCATATGATATCATTAGTTTGCAACACATAAATATTATCTATAATTATATTACTTGGGGGACAATTCATGAACAAATTATAAAATTCATTAATAACCAAGAATAGTTGAATGTTTCTGGATTATTTATCTAACAGAAAAATTGGGAATAACTCATCAACAATCTTTTATTGTTATCACTGTATTCAACTTCCTATGGATCATCATCACATCCTGGCTTGGTTCAAATTACTCTCTCTCTCTCACTCACTCTTACAGATACACATTTTTTGCCAGAACCAAGGAAATAAAACGAGAAGAAAAATTTGAAAGTAGATTGGCAACATATAGTACCGGATCTATGCATGCTCAGGCGAAACATCCCGACACGACAATGTCAATTGGACCACATCACAAGATGGTGGAGCGCGTAGCTTATACAGGATGAAGGCATATTTTATTTGAATACCCCTACCATCCTGACACCACCTTCTTTCTCCAATATGAATTCAAGTCACAGAACAAGGTTCATGGCAAGTCAACAGCTGATATGATAATCTCAACTAACTGATGCCCTAGATAAACCAATAACCAAGTTCAGAAAATACCTGACGAAGCCAAAAGGCGATTCCGCAAGCCTTTCCGATGCAGATCCGAAAGGTACGATGTTGGATATGCTGGGATGCGGCCGGGTCGGGGAGGGGGACCGAGGGGGTCTTTTGGGCCTGCGAAGACGGCCGTCGGGAGGGGGGAGGGGAGGAGAGCCGGTGGGGTGGCTGCTTCCAGGAGGGGGGACGGCGTACGGTTTGGACCGCGCGGGTGCGGTGTCGGCGGATGCGGCAGCAGAGGGGAGCGGCACGGCGGTGCGGCGTGGACGGCGGGTGCGGCGTGGACGGCGGGTGCGGTGCCGGCGGCGAAGAGGGGGTCGGCGGAGGAATGGGTACGGGAGATAGATTAGGGGCGGTAGAATGGGGCGGTGGGTCGGCGGTAGATAGATTAGGGCACGGGAGAATGGGGGTATTAAACGAACCTAACGACACTTTTTAGCGTCGTTAAATAATGACATAAAAAAACATCGGCATTTTCTTTATTTAACGATACTTTTGCTAAAAGCGTTAGCGTTGACAATGCTCAAATTTTACGACACTTTTAAGCATCGTTAAACTACGACGCTTTTTAAAAGCGTCAGCAGGTCAGTGCAACCTGCCGACGCTTTCCAAAAGCGTCGGCAAAAAACAGTTGCTAAACCTCCTTCTTCCTGTAGTGAATCGAACATTCTTCAGTAGGAGTTAGGATCCTATGGTCACGCTTAGTAGAAGTGGATGCGCCGGATCGTCTCCTCCAACTTTCATTTTATTTTAGCAAAAAAAAAAAAAACTCATGACGGAGATTCCGAATATAAACAATTCTAAAATTAGACACATGATAGGTAATTCTGAAACATAGAATTTAGTATTTGAAGGTTACGTGCTAACCAATCTCATGGAGGTCTAGGGTTCGAGCTCTAGGGAAGGTCCCTAATACCATATCTCAGGAAAAAATAATGGTCAGTTGCTAATTACGACAGTTGTCCTCTCGGGAATTAGGTACCGTGGACTAACTCACATTTTCAGGATTGTCTATCCCAGCTATCCTGCAATCCACCTTTTTTTTTCTTTTC
Source organism: Elaeis guineensis (assembly GCF_000442705.2). NCBI lineage: Eukaryota > Viridiplantae > Streptophyta > Magnoliopsida > Arecales > Arecaceae > Elaeis > Elaeis guineensis. Next base: position 59,107,049 of record NC_026006.2, on the reverse strand, counting down.
TTTTCTTTTCAACTTTTTCCGTCGACAGTGTTGGAAACAATTGCAACCAAGAAACAATAGTATCAAACTTTATTTTCTCTTTTTGTGTAATTAAAAAAATATTATAAAATAATAATAATTTTTATAATCTATTCAGATAATTAATTAACAAGCAAAATAATCAAGCAATATATAAAAAGAGACGCTACAATTTTTAATATTGGATTTCTTTCGACATGAATTTTTTATTATTTAGGATCTGTTTGGATGGTTGAATCCAAAATTTTATGGGACTCGTAGCCTAAACATCAAAAATAATGGACTATAAGTAGGTTAGACCATTTGTTTACAAGTATTCGAACCACTTTTTGAATGAGCCGGTCCAGATCTCATAGGGAGAAAAAATGACCTCAGCGGATCATTATTTTTTTCCTATGGGATTCAAGCCAGTCCACTCAAAAATGATCATAGCTACTTATAAATATAGGGCTGGCTACATATAATCCAATATTTTTTATGGTTGGGCAACGAATCCCATAAGATTTTAGATCCAACCATCCAAACAGGCCCTTAAAATAATGAAATTACTACATATCTTCTTTAAATCAATTAAAGCTATATAAATATATTATCAAGAATAAAACTTGAGTTCTACAATAAATGCAATCATCACCAATAAAGTAGATTTCAATAATAAACAAAAATAGATGACAAATCTTATCACATGTGGATGCTTGCAACAATTAATGAAGAAGGTTTTTTAAAAATCAAAACCATTCAACTTGTAATTCTTGATGTTGAGAACAATATACTAAAATTTCATTAAAATCGGGATAAGACTGGCTCTCCAATCATCTGATAAATAACATCCTTTTCTCTGAATCTTTTTTCTTTGCCATTCCGCTTTATGCCACCGCAATGTTACCATGCCACTGCACAACTCTTTTCATCGTAAAAGGGTTCATGCCACTACAAGTATCTAGGCTATTAGTGATGGCTAGTTGCCGTCGCTAATAGTTCATATGTCGCCGCTAATAACTTCATCGTCGTTAATTCCATCATAATAGCCAATTTGAAAAAAGATTGCTAAATATCCTTATTCATGAGGAAAATCCTGACCATCGCTAATAAAGCTATTAGCGATGACTTTAGCGATAAAAAAATTCCATCGCTAATCATTTTTTAATTTTTAAATTAAATTTTTAAAAAATATTAGCATCGCTAATGCTGTCTCTAATTTTTTTTAATTTTTAAATTAAATAAAAAATTTTAAAAAATATTAACGATGGTATTATCGTCGCTGACAACGTCGCTAATAAGTATTAGCAACAACATTTTCTGTCATTAATACTGTCACTAATAATTAATTTTATTTTTTAAAAAATTAATAATAATATTTTTTAAAATCTATTTTAATTAATCACAATAAATTATGGTTCTAATGTCAGTTATAATTAAAATCCAAAGATAATATAATAATCAAAAATTTAAAATAATTATATTATATTAAAAATATAAATTATATAATTTTTTTACAAGTAGTATCAAAAAAATATAATATGTCAAAAAAAAAATCAGGTCTATCCTCATCGTTGTTCGCCTCCCCCTCTTCCTCTTACTCCTCTCCAACAGCTGGTGGATGATAGTTGGATGTCCTAACATCTTATAATAAAATAATAAAATAATATTAGTAAATTTTGATACGAAGGTGTATCTTTCGATATACTTCTTTAATTCTCGAACATGTTATTCTTACATATTTCATTCGATGATACAGAGCTATAGATACCCCTGATCCATCGATTGAATAGTTAGATTGAAGTTTTAATTCCTAAATCTCTTTTCGGACTCAAACCTAAATATATGAAGTTTCTAAATATCAAAACTTAAAATAAATAAAAAGATTTAGCAATATAATTATCTGATGTGATGGCTGGGATAATGAGCCCAGTCGATCACATAGCTGCGGATCTCAGAGAAGCTCCACGACCATATCGCGGATGGCATCCAAAAGACTCTGAGGTCACTGGCTCAGAATAACTAAAGTATTAGAGTTTACCATATGAATGTGTGCCGCAAAACTATGTGAGCTGGCTACATGAGAGCTCTCTCCTCTAGTGCTCCCTCCTGGCTGTGACGGCTCCGATCTGAAAAGATATAATTTATAATCTCTAAAAATAAAAATAATTATATATCATATTGTATTAATTGTGTATCAGAATAAAATAACTATGTATCATATTTATTTAACTGTATATCATGATACCTTAATTTTGTATTACGTTCATAAAAATGACGTGCATAATCTATGACTAAAGAAAAAATGAGCAATATTAGTTTGAAACATAAATCAGAAAAAAAGATATCTAACTATATCAATAGGATACTTTTGCCCAGATCTTGATGATGTATGATTCCAGTTCCTTTTCGAGCATCTTAGTTTCTGCAAGAAGTAGTTCTTCTTCAATAAAAGGCAACTTATCACAAGTATTTGTTATTCGATGGAGTTTGACTTCTATCTTTGTAGCCATGTAGATCAACACATTATCATGTACTGCTGAATCAAATCATTTTTTTGTTGATACATTGCAAATACTAACTAATAATCTTGCATAACATCTGATCTCTCTGATGAAGGATCGACATCACTTGGTGGGTCTAAGGATAGATCTACTATGGTGCGTCATCTGCCACAGATCAAGGATAATGTTACTAGAGGCATCAAGTTGATCTAGTAAAAATAAATAGACATTTAGACAAGTGGAGCCCCAGTCCACGACTTCCTAGACTTGTAGGATTCCAAAAAAATTACTATTTGTGGGGGGTGTTAAGAGAAAGCAAGTTTCGATCCATAGTGTACGAGCAAGTTGCTGCTTCAGGGCTAATGATCTCCCAAAGGGAGAAAAAAATATGTAGAACTTCGAACATACAGAAGAAGAGATCAGTTCTTATTGCATAAAATCTTCTATTGTCCTAAAAAATGGCAAGCAAAATCCATCGACACCCATCAGATTTTAGACATCATATGGGAATAAAAAAAAGAGCCTATAGCAATCTGTAAGCTATTCCCTTCAATATCCATTAATTAAGTTTGAATCATCATTAGAAAAAATAAGAAGGCAACCATAAGAATATAGCAAGCAAAATCTATCAGCATGCATCAGCTTAAGACATCAAATGGGTAGAAGAAAAAGAGGCCAGTCCCTTCAATATTTATTTAGTTTGGATCATCTCAGAGAAAATAAGAACGCAACCATAAGAATGTAGCAACCAAAATCTATCGGCATCCATTAGCTTTAAGACATTATATGAAAGAAGAAAAAGAGGCTAGTCCCTTCAATATTCATTTAGTTTAGATCATCATCAGAGAAAAAAGAAGGCAACCATAAGAATAGAGTAATCAAAATCCATCAGCACCCATCAGCTTTAAGACATCATATGGGAAGAAAAAAATAGGCCATAACATAACCCCAAGTCCCATGCATCTAATTGACGTAGCCCCTACCGTCACTAATACTCACAATAGTAGGCTGCGGGCAGGGACCGCAGGGTCAGGGCCACGGGCTAGGGGCAGTAGGGCAGGGATGGGGCCACGGGGAGGCCAACGGGGCAGGGGCTGTAAGGTGCGGTCGGCGGGATTGGGACGGCCACGGGAAGGTAGGGTTGGGGTGGCGAGCTCAGGGCCATGGTGTAAGAGGCACCGACGAGGTTGGGGTGACCGCGGGTGAGATAGGGCTGGGGTGGCTAGCTCAGGGCCGCACATAGGAGGTGCCGGCGGAGTCGAGGTGCGTGGGCTAGGTGAGGCCGGGGCTATTGGCTCGGTGCCACAGCATAGGAAGCGCTGGTGGGGTCGGGCGGCTGCGGGCAAGGCGAGGCTGGGGCGATGGGCTCGGGCCCGGCATAGGAGGTGCCGGTGGGTTGGGGTAGCCACGAGCGAGGGGAGTCAGGGTGGCTGGCTTGGGCCGCAGGGTAGGAGGTGCCGGCGGGGTTGGGACGGCCACAGGTGAGGTGGGGCGGGGGGCTGGCTCGAGGCCACAGCGTAGGAGGTGCCAGTGGGTCAAGGCAACCATAGGCAAGGCGAGGCCGCGACGGCAGGCTCGGGGCCACGGCATAGGAGGTGGCACAGGATCGGAACGTCGAGAAGGAGGATGCACAGGGAGCAAGGAACGCCTAATTCAATCAAATTTTATATAATTAGATTTGACTTAATTTGAAGTCAATTGAATTTTATAATCGAAGTAGGATTTGGATTCAAAATCTAATTGAATTAGGTTTGACAGAATTTTGAATTTGATTCAAATTAAGTCATGAATCAAGTTCTAATTGACTTAAATTATATTTAATTTAATTTGACTGAAATTATTTGAGGCTAATTGAATTTTATAATCCAAGTAGGATTTAGATTCAAAACCTAATTGAATTAGGTTTGACAGAATTTTGAATTGATTTCGAATCGAATTCGAATTAGATTCAAATTAAATCATGAATCAATTATTTAATTTAATTAATTTTGATTTAATTTGAGACTAATTGAGTTTTATAATCCAAAGTAGGACTGGATTTAAAGAATTAAATTAGATTTAATAGGATTTCGAATTGGATTCAAATGGGTTCGAATTAGATTTAAATTGAACCCAAATACTTTTTTGGATTATTATGATGAAAAATATCATCGTCACTAATTCCATCATTAATAATATTTTTAAAAAAAATATTTTTTAAATTTTTATTCAGATTTTAAAAAAATATTATTAGTGATGGTAAGATTTTCGTCGCTAATAACCTAATTCACCGTCGTTAATAATTATTTTATATTTAAATATAATAAAAAAATTTAAAAAATTTAAGCACTTTTAGCGATGGCTTTTGCCATCGCTAATAATTAAACTACCGTCGCTAATAGTATTAACGACGATAATATTTTTGGTTGCTTTTATGGTGGCTAAAAGATGTTATTAATGGTGAAATTTTTTTTAGTCACTAATACCATCGCTAATATTCAATATTTTTGTAGTGTGCTAAACAATACATGATCTTTTAGGATTTTTTTTTTTTTAAAAAAAAATATGTGGATCCCATATGAGGAGGGATCATACAACAAATCTTCCCCTCTGAACTCATATATGGGTTCTCCACTAAGTCTGCTTCCTCTCCACGAGCAATCAACTTTTCCATGAATAAATTTTAATCATCATATCTAACCCTTTGTCATCGGGTATGGATTTTCTCAAGACATCGCAACTTTATCTCCAAAGCATCCTAAACTCAATAATATCTTATATCAATATACTTGAATGTTGAATAGAATATTAATTTTTTGAGATGGATAATATTTTAACTATCACAATAAAGTATATACTTTGTTTATTCTAGACCTAATTTCTATAAAAAATTTGTATCCACAAAAATTCTTTGCAAGCTTCTGTAACTACAATATACTTGATCTTTGTAGTGGATAAAATAATATATTTTTGTAATTTAGATTGCCATGATGTTTCTCTCCTTGAAAAATCATCAAATAGCTCGATATAGACTTTTTAGAATCTATATCACTAACCATATCTATATTTGTCTATTCATCCAATATAGATTTGCTTTTACCAAAGAACAAATAGACTATAGATGTGCCTCTAAGATACTTGAGAATCTATTTAACAGCTGTCTAATATTCCTTACTAGGATTAGAGAAAAGCTGACTTACAACACCAACTGTATGAGCACAATCTAGCTTTGTGCGAATCAAAGCGTACATGCTAACTGCGAATGCATAAGAAATTTTCTTCATTTCTTTTTTATCCTTCTCACTTATAGGATATGAGAAGGAATTTAGTTTGAAGTAACCTATAAGTAAAGAGAAAATTTGTTTGAATTTGCTTATGTTGAACATTTCTAGCACTTTTTCAATATATCTTTCTTAAGATAATCAAAGTTTTCTACTCTTTCTATCACAAGTAATTCTTCTATCAAGATTTATTTAGCCAGCCCCAAGTCATTTATAAAAAAAATTACTTAACTCTCTTTTCAAACTTTCAATCTTTCTAGCATTATAGCCAATAATCAATATGTTATCCACACAAAGTAAAAGAATAATGAAATTTCCATCAGAAATCTCTTTATAAATACACAATAATCAGAAGTGCTCTTGCTGTATCCATGTTCCATCATGAAGAAATCAAACTTTTTATCCCATTGCCGAGATACTTATTTGAGTCCATATAAGCTCTTCTTTAATCTACATATAGATGCTCTTTGCTTTTAATTGTGAATCTCTTTGGCTGCTTTATATAAATTTTTTCTTCTAATTAGTCTCCGTTGAGAAAAGTATTTTCACATCAAGTTGTTCAATCTCTAAATTCATGCTTGAAACTAAACTAAGAATAACTTGAATCAAAGATATTTTGGATATAGATAACAAAATTTCTTCAAAGTCAATATCATTTTTTTGATCAAATCCTTTACAACCAACCGTGCTTTGTACATTGATTATGAGCTCTTCTCTTTAGTCTTCAACCTAAATATTCACTTATTCTTAAGTGCTCTCTTACCTTTAGGTAGATCTACCAACTCAAATATGTGATTCTCATATAAAAATTTTATCTTCTTCTGCATGATTTTTAACCACTCCTTTTTTTTGCTCATGATTCATAGCCTCTTGGTAGTATTTTGCTCTTCTCTATTAATAATCATCATAAATTCATGAGGAAAATATCTCTATAAAGATTGATACTCTATAGTAGATCTTCTCAACTGAGGCTTAACTAGTGGTTATAGAGAGGCTTTGTCAATATGCTCATTTGGCACATCATTATTAGATATGGACTCATCAACTATATTATCATCATCTTTCTATTCATCTCCACATTATTATCATTCATAATGGTGCAAGGCATTGGACCTAGATCAACATCATTTCTAATTATAGACTTTGGCTTCTCAACTTTGTTGAAATCTTCAATAGTACTCTAATCTTCTAGAAATACAACATTCCTACTTTTAAAACCTTTTTTATCAACTAGATCCTATAATCTGTAATCAAATTCTTTATGTTATAAGTTAGGAAGATACATTATTTAGACTTGCCATCAAGCTTGAATCTTTCATCTTTAGGAATGTGAATAAATTTTCTACAACCAAATGCCCTTAAGTGATCATATGATATATTTTTCCAATCCACACTCTTTCTAGTACTCATCTTGAAGGGAAACCAAAGGAAAAAGATTAATCAAATCTACTATAGTTCTTATTGCTTCACCCTAAAAGAAGTTAGCCAATTCAGTGTAAGAGAGCATACATCAAATTCTTTCACAATCTGTATGATTTATTTCTTAATAACTTCATTATGTTGAGATATTTTAGAAACAGTTTTCTTAAGTCTGATACTATGATTTCGTAATATTTTTGAAATGGATCTCTGTATTCACCACCATTATCTATTTGAATATACTTTAGCCGTCTTTCTGTTTCTCTTTAATACTAGCATTAAAATGCTTGAACATGAGCACATAATCTTTAGATTTCAAGATAAAAGCATATACTTTTTTAGAAAAAACATTAATAAAAATAATAAAATATAAAACACCACGAAGAATTCTACACCATAGTGCAAATATCAGTATAAATTAAATCCATAACATGTGATTTTCTATATGAAGGAGATTTGTGAAATGTAACTCTATAATATTTGTCAATTAAATAATCAGTGCATGTCTTCAATGGCATATCTTTTATAGAAATTTTTTTTTCTAGCAAAAATGACAAATCTCTTCTTATTTATATGGCCAAGCCACTTATGCATTAATTCAATAGAGAAATCATCCATACAAAAGGTAACAAAATGGCTAGCCCTATAGACTACCACAGCACATTTCAAGTCCGTGGGTAAGGCATCAAGAAAGTAGCTGGTTTAAGAGACCACAGGTGCTCAACTCTGAACTACCATAGTCATGCATTAAGCACATAGTTAGATAGTAATAAAATAAAATGGTTGTCCAAGACCATAAGTGCTCAATCCTAAACTACTATAGTCATGTATTAAGCATATGGGAAGGCAACAATAGAGTGGCTAGTTTAGAAGACAACAACTGCTCAACTCTAAACTACCACAACCAGATATCAAGTCCATGGATAGGCATGATAAAGTGCTAGCTCAGAGCACCATAATCCTATTTTCAATCATACAACTCAATTACAAGTTTGTCAGGTATTAGAATTTAAAATTTTATTCTTTTGCAAAACTTGATGCATAGGATTATCAAAATCCATCCAAGCCAAAATCAGTGCTATGTCATACATAACTTATACAAATCATATATATACTTAACAAATAAATATATATCATGTAACGATCAAAGCCATATAAATTAAAATCACTGAGGAACAAAATAATTTTTATATAAATAGGTGAACAATGTCTAGAAATTTTACCTCCATTGTTGTCAACTAAACTCACTAGAGTTAAGATCTAAGTGTCAATAACCTTGCTCAATATCCTCTTGTCCAAGAAATTGTTCTTCTATAAATTCAAAATTTATATTAAAATAAAATTTATGATGTAGAGGCTATTTGTCTAAAACCTTCTATCGGGGTTTCACTATGATCCATCGATAAGTCTTCTAAATTTTCTATCTAAAATTCCTAATCCATCTAAGAAAGAAAATAAATAAATAAATGATTAACTAATTAATTAATCGATTAAAAAGAAAACAACTAGAGAAGAGAGAGAGAGAATAGAGGAGAGAGAAGAGGGATCCTTTTCTTCAAAATAGGGGATTACCCCACTTCCTTTTGTCTTCTCCATACATGATCGTAGCCTGATGTTCGGCAGCCACCCCAACACTATCCGATGTTAGAAAACTCGATGACGCAGCCCCAAACACCGACCAACAATAATCAAGTCGATGGTGGTTGGCAAAATGAGGAAGAAATTCGAAACAGGGCTTTCAGCTTCAAAAGAAATCCGATGCCTTTGTCGGCCTACTCATGGTGGGATGATGGCCATAGGGTCGAGAAAAGAGAGGAGAAGGACTTAGGTGCTTGCCTAAGTCCAGCAAGTAAGAAGATGAGTCGGCAATGAATCGATAGCAGTTCTTCAAGCCACTCAATAAAAATTAGAGAAAAAATTGATGGTTTTGTTGGTAGGAAATCGCAGATGGACGTGATGCATAGAGGGAGGAGTTGGGGGTATCTTTATAGACCAATCCCTAGAACATTCACTAAAGTCCGATGAGCCCTAACTAGGAATCCCTCTTCTACTAGGATTCGAAGAAGAAGGCAGACTCCTTCAAGAGTCCTTCCTGCCTCACGTGCCAGTGACGTGAGATTTTCAAGAATTTTTTTTTTGCTTTAAAACTCATGCAGGGGGAAATACTTAGGGATCGAGTCATTACAACAACAATGCTTGCAACCATCATCTAACATTTTTTTCATAGCGGCCAATTAATTTACTATATCCTAATTAAATTTATTCAAATGCTCAGTAGTTAATTTTCCTCCTTATATTTCATATTCATAAGTTTTTGATCATGAATATTTTATTTTGTGCAGTCTTTCGTTCATAGAGGCTCTCCAATTCTTGCATAAACTATGGGCATATTAGTCTCTATGGCAACGTGATGAAAAACACTATCATTTATCTACTACCTGATTAATTCAGCTATCTTTCTATTTATTTGTTCCCACTCTTGTAGAGTGTCGTCACTTAGTTTGGCATTATACACTTCAATGGGTTCATTCAAATCTTTACAAAATAATAAAATTTTCATTTGAAGCTTTTAAAATAAATAATTAAAAGATATAAGTTTAACTATATTTCTATCCATATGTTGTTCTATTTAATCAGCACAAAAAAATTCAACCAGTAACAATCTTTTTCTGATATCACTTTGTTAGAAAAAACCACAATCAATAAATAATAATATCAAAATTTCTTTTCCTTCTTTATGTAATTAAATTAGATATCACAATGCAATAATAATCTCGACAATCTACATATATAATTAATAAGAAAAATTAATCAAGCAACTCACAAAAAAGAGACATCATAATTTTGATATGAATCTTCACTATTTAAAATAATAAGATTATATATTTTTTCTATATTAACGACAAATTATACAAATATATCATTAAGAATAAATCTTAAATTTTATAATAAAAATAATCATCAATAATAAAGAGTATTTCAATGATAAATAAAAATAGAAGATAGATCTCATTATATATGGATGCTTGAAATAATTAATAGAGAAGATTGTTTAAAGATTAAAAATATTAAAATTATAATTTTTGATGTCAGAAATAATATATTAAAATTTTATTAAAGTTAAATGTGTGTGTGTTTTTTTGCTCTCTCTCTCTCTTTCCGATCCCACTTGCGGCCGCTACTATTATCAGGCCGCCGCACAGCGCTTTCTTGGACAAGACGGTTTGCGCTAAACAATACCTAACCTGGGATTTTTTTTCAAAAAGTATATATGAGAAGGGACCACACGGCAGGCAAGATCCACCAACCTGGTCCCACCATGTGGGAGTTTGCTGCACAATTATCACACGATTTTTTCGAGCGCCACTTGATCAGAATTTCGCGTTCCACATCTTCTTCGCGCGCTCCACTTCTTCTTGCTGGCACTGTAATGAATCTGGTCCATATAATAATTTCATGATGCAAGATGCCAACTTGCCGGGCATGGCATACTAATTCCAGCTAAAGTCAGCCAGCATCTATTATGTTCGCATCTCTCTCCATGCTAGCTCAAAAATGATGGCACATGTGAGAACACCATCCATTGTTTTCCTGCTCATGAGTCAGGATAGACTCGTTTGGTTGATGAGAATAGGACGAACAAAAATAGTCAATAAAAAATATAAAAAAATTATTTGGTTAGAATTTTGTAGAAAAAAAATAAAAAATAGTATTTTTATGAAAATAAATTTTTATATTTTATGAAAAAAATTTCACGAAAAATAAGTTTTTGTCTTTTCTATGAGAAGAAAATTAAATTATTTTTCAAAAATACTCTTAAAATCATAAATAAAATAGAATAATTTTTTTATTAAAATAAATATATTTTTTTATAAAAAAAATGAAGAGTGAAGAGAGACGTAATTTTTTGATCTTTAGATTTCGAGGCACGTGCCATCTATTCCCTTGGCCGGAAGCTGTTAAATTTACTCAAAAAGGAGGGAGCATTGATTGAAGATAATTTCTTACGCTAAAAATATGCTCTTAACCAATGAAAATTTTGCCACTAGAGAGTAATGTCACTTACATCACGAATGTGGATTGCTTGGGCTGGCATGGATTAATTAGTGATAAGAATCAATGGCAACAGGAATTTTTTTGAATTAATATAAAATCCAAAGCAAAAGGAATTTTTTTGAATTAATATAAAATGCTCTCTGAACATTCTATTTGATACTCATTTCTCATCTCTTGACATGAGTTTGCCTGCACTTCCTTCTTTTTCTCTTAAAAAAAAATGAAAAAAAAAAAAAAGAAAAATGTAGCACATAGCCCTCACAAAGACAATTGTGATGATGAAAAAAATAATGCTTAACATGACTGAAAAGGAATGATACGAAGACTATGTGCTGGTCTTGCTCTTTAGAGTTATTTTAATGATCCAACATCTTATCCATTAAATTAGGTAGAAATTATTATTTGGATTCATAGATCATTTGTAAATATCCAACATTATTCCAGTACACAACCACAACAGTCACCATGCAATCGTGTCCCTTGGTTCATCTGAGCTGTGGACCTGATTTGCTATATCCATTTGTAATGGTCTAAAATCTCCTTAAAAGAAAAAAAAAAAAAAAAAGAGAAGGTCAAAAGTTATTATTTAGATCTTTTTACCTATATAAGTATAGAAAACCCTTCCAATGCACGGTCAATATAGGACTAAGTATATGTCTACATTATTTCTCACAATTATTTGCTAAATTAATCCAAGTTTATTTTAGTATATATATTGTTCTTGAGGTTGATGTTTTTGGCTCATATGACCTTGGTTGCCAAATTAACTTCAATTTTTCTTTTTGATTGAAGAATTAACTTCAAATTAGAGTGCCCATATATCTACTCCTATGTTTTTATAAGTCATGGGAGAAAAAAAATGTCTTCTTCACCTTGTGTACCGTGCATCAATGGTAAGTATAGTGAAGATTCAAGAATTCCTGGCTAGAAGAGAGGAGATATATTTAAAACGTTGCATCCTGACCCAGTTGAAGGAATTAAGGATAGCATGTATCATTGCAATATTTCAAGCTAAAGTAGATGGAGCAGGGTCGCCCTTCATATGAAAGACGATCGTGTTCTTTCGTGCTTGGGACCATCTGATTATGCCCCGGAGCTATCTTGACATGCATGAATCTATGTGATTGCATATGATCAATCATAGATATGATTGCACATCTCGAAACAATATCGATCATGCATGCAGTAAAGACCCAATTGTTTTTTCATGTGAAATTAAGTAGCCTGATCCCACAGTTGAAATGGTCCAAGTGACTTCTGTATGAGAATACTTACACGAGGGAATGCGTGGAGTCTAATATATGGTAGCAATCATAAATCACCGAGAACGCAAGATCCTTTGTCGTAATGAATTGTAGCTGTCCATATCCAAGATGGAACAATAACTATCAGTATGGTACGGCACTTTGTGGTACAAAAGGTGTACCATGGAGGATCTAAATATATCACCAACACTTCTGACCATTACCAGCATTAGTCCATGCTTAAAAGTATATATGGCGTTGATCTACTTGTCATCCGGTGGTTCAAGTTGAAAGCAACAATTAAAGCCCTTGGTATCACATCAAATTTATAACAGATCAATAAAAATTTTTATATTTCATCGATTGCAATATATTTATCGATTTTGTGAATAATATTTTAGACTATTTTTTATATTTTATAGTAAAATTAATTTTTGATTAATTTATTTCAATGACAACTATGATATCACTATTGCAATGAATATCTACTCATTAATTATATATCTCAGCTCACAACAGAGAGACATCTAACCTAAGTTTTCTTTTTCTTCGTGAAAAAACGTTGAGCAAAGTTTAGAAGCTTGGTCCTCAGAGGTTCATCAACAGGTCGTCCTACGCTGAAGAGAGAGACAAGTGCGCTTAGGTCATCATGTCTCTATTTACGGGTTCTGAAATGGGATTGGAGGGAAGACTTGATGCTGTCATTATCCCATTCTAAACCTTCCCACCAATTTTTGCTGCCACGAATCTCCCGCAGACTGTCAGTAATTTGAGGCTGGAATGGCAGCTTCTCAAGCTTGTCGCAACGATTCACTTCAATGTGCTCCAATGAAGGGAAAGCCAAAGGCTGACCAGCTATGCTCCTCAAATTTGGCAGTGATTCCAGCACAAATTTATTGAGCCTAGGGAAAGTGCGAACTAATTCAGCCGAACGAATCTCTCCTTGGCCGTCCTCCAAATCATCAATTATATGAGTCAGTTCTACGCAATAGTAGAAGTGTACAAACTCGAGTCTTGGAAGGTGCAGAATCCAGCTAGCATTTTTCAATTTATAGCACCCAAATAGTTTTAGCGAACGGACGTTTGGTAGGAACTCCTGCGCAACTGCTCCCTTCCAAATGATTGCCTCCAAATCCCACAGGTTTGTGACAGCGAGACTCTCCAGGTTTCCGAGACACCAGCTCTGGCCATCGGGGTTCTCCAAGCTCAGTTGTCGCGATCCCGTGAAACCGTAGAGCATGAACTCCTCAAGACTCTTGCATATATGCGGAGGAATGATTTGTGGTGTCAGCTGGACTGGCGTCGCCAAATTGGGACTTGACAATCTCTTTGTGCACAGCCGCCGGATGGATACGTAGGATAACCGTAAAAGCTTGGCAAGAGTTGGGACAGCTTTTATGGTGATTCCAAGGGATTTCAAGTTTTGATTCTTCTCCAGTTCGTCAAAACTTGCACCCACATCGCCTTCACCTTCCATCACTTCCCACTCTGCATCGCGACTTTCGTAGAGGTCAAGCTCCTCTAGCTCTGCTAGGCTCGATATCACTCCAGAGGGGATCACGGAAAGATCATCAGTGTACCTCAAAAGCAAGTGCTTTAAGTTTACGAGATATTTCAACTCCATAGGCAGCGATCGAATTGGTGTATATGAGAGATTAAGATATTGCAGCTCTCGGATTTCGCTAATCGCAGATGGAAGCTCTTGGACTGCGGTGTATGAGAGATCGATACATCAGAGCAATGAGGGATTGGTGGATGTTGGCGGGGACCGCGTGTAGACGCCGATTTCCCTGGAGCACTAACGTCGAGAGATTTAGAAACTCAGGAAGCGGTTGAGGCAATGCCCGGATATCATTCGACATAAGCGAGATGACCTTCGCCTGCTCCATTTTTTGTGGTGCTGCCTTCAGCCTAGCACCAGCTCGCACAATCCACATCCCCTCGCCTTCGTTATTGGCTATCTCGAGAGCTAGATCTCTTATTATGTCATGCATTTTTACTTGTCTATCTTTGTTAAAACCTGGCTCCAGCAAGCAAGCTTCCTTCAAGATACTGATAAATGAGTGGTACCTGTTGCAACGGAATTCGAAATCGTCGGATCTACCGATTACGCCTATACCCATCCAACACTGAATGAGTTCACTTCGATCGATGGAATAACCTTCAGGCCACAAGGAACACAGCAAGAAGCACCTTTTTATCTCCTCTGATGGAAGGGATTCATAGCTCAATTTTAGGATGTTCAATAGCTTCTTGTTGTCGTTGCGGGCACCCGGGAGCTCGAGGATCGCAACGAGTCGACTGCAAAATTCCAATCTCTCACATCCGTCTTGATGGACATGGCCCGCCCGACGATGATCAAGGCGAGTGGCAGGCCGTCGCACTCCTTTGCGACCAGCATCGCGAGGGGCGGTATTGTGGGATCAGAGTCGATGATGCTCGCATCGACCTTCTCTTCGAAAAGTCGCCATGCGTCCTCCCACCCCAAGCACTCAATTCTGATCATCGTCCTGGAAGCTCCCATTCTGCCACACACCGAAGCATCTCGGGTGGTCAGCACCAACTTGCGCTTGATTCCACCAGCAGCACCGCGGGGTTCCGGGATACCGACCTCATCAAGATTTACGCCTGTCCATAGGTCATCCAGCAGCAGCAAGAAGCTTCTGTTTCTCAAGAAGTTGAAGATGATTTGGGAGTAGGATTCTGCACCGTCCGGCAATTTCAAATCAAGCCTCTTGAAGATGCTCTCTTGAAGCCTCTTCAAACTGAGACCCTTGGAAGCCACGGCCCAGATCACGTAATCGAACTCATTGTTTCTGCCGCCCCCAGGAAGGAAGGTGTTGTTGATTTTCTGCAACAGAGTGGTCTTCCCCACCCCGCCCATGCCCCAGATGCCGACGATCCCAACGCCATCATCACTGATGTAACTGAGAGCTTGCTGTAGGTATGAGTCCATTCCGAACACCGGGGTCGGGCAAGGCATCTCCTGGCAGCCACCGGAGGGTGGTTTCGCCGTCACGGCCTGGAAACATCCCTGCTCGATCACCTTCTCCACCTTCGCACGCATCTTGAAAGCTCTTTTGCCGATCCGATAGCTCGACCAGATGTTCGGTAGGCAGACGTGTTGATCATACTTCTTCAGGATCTTTTTCACCCTTTGCTCGACGTCAATGACCTTGGGAACCCAGTCAGCCACTTCGTCGGTGCAGGCTTCTTGGTTCTTCTCGCCTTCTGGACCTTGCGCCGGATATCAGCCAGTTTGGCTTCCAGCCGGCTCATAGCCTGATAAGTCTTGCACGTTCTTCTTGAGTTTTAGGAGGTAATCGAATTGCTGCTTCGTGGGGTTTAAGCAGCAAGGTAAAAGGTAGTTGATAAAAGGGACCTCGATGGCCATGGCTAGAGGCGAAGAGAGGGCGATAAGGAGGAGGATAGACCAATTGAAAGCGGCTGGCAATGGGAGCTTAGAACTCGGTGGGAACAGAGGAAACGGCGAGCGAGGGGCTTTGTGAGCTGCAACAGAGGATCAATTATTGGTTCGCCCTGGTCTACAATCGAAGGTAGATTATCCAATCTTTTTTCTCCTTTTGTTTTTGTCTCTTCTTCATATACGTCTTATCATGCTTTTAACATCTTTCTCATCCTTTACAGCTCATGGTACCATGTATTTAATCCCGTCTTCCTCGTTGCCCTGAGGCAATTGTCCCTGGGATTAGTTTAAATATTTTAACTTTACTTGAAATTTGTTTTAATAATGACATGGTTAGTTGTGAAACCTATAGTATTTTTTTTAAATAAAAAGAAATTATAATATTTGAAATAAAAATTTAGATTTAAAATATAAATTAACCAAAAATCCGCACGATGCATGAAATCGAATGTATGCAAATTATTTAATATTTTAAATTAATATAATTCAAAAAATATTTAATTTAAAAATAAAAAAATAAAAATTTATATAAATAATAATAATAATAATATAAAATATGCCTAATTCAAAATATAATTTAACTAAAGCAACAACTTATTAGAGTAATATAGCTACATAAAAAGAATCAATATTTTTTAGCAATCAAAAAAAAAAAAAAAAATTCATGAAAGACATATCAGAGCGCAAAAGATAAGCTATCAGTAGTCCACACTTTAGATCTAGAATTATTGGAAAACATATATCTTACATCTACAGCAGGCAAGTTGCACACACCACCTCAGTTGTGACCTGACTTCTTGGATCAATATATGCCCTCTCAACTGATAAAGAGCCATATGTCTTTCTTCCATTGATAGAAGAGGGATTTTCAATGGCATCCCAAGCCAAACCTTTATCACCCAACATTCAGATCCTAACCATATATCACTTGGAGATCACAATTGGAAAAATAGCATGATATGTGTCAGCAGGGCTTGGACTGTAAGATAAGAATATTGAGCTGAAAGTTTTGAATAAGACCAATGAAGAAGATTTTTTTCTCTTATTTTTAATAAAATAGAATTGAAACAGACAAAAATAGCAGAAAGAGGGGAAAACATCCACCAAATACAAAACCTATTTAAGCACTCAGTCCTATGCCATCTAACAATGATAATTGGAAGTAGATAAATTCATCAACATACACAAAGGATGCATAGAGGATAGGGCAACTAAACAAAGCTAATTAGGGTAAGCATCTTATTACTCATAAGGGTCAGAAGGCCATGGACACTTGTATGTCAAAACTGATCATTCAGTGGCCCATAAAACTGATTTTGGAAGCAACTTTTCAAACCCATGAAAGAAAGGTGACCAGCATTATTACTTAAATGGCTTGTCAATTTCTTCCGGATGAAGCAATCAATCGGAATGTAATCCTGGCGTTATATATTCTGAAAGGAGAAACTCTATCAAAAGGGCCAACGATACCACCATTTCAACGTCACAAACTTATCGGTGGAAAACACAACCAAGTTCTAATAGGAAAAAGAAAAAGAAAAAATAGGAATTTAAGGAACCCTTCTAATCTCTGTCAAACGTTCTTATGAAAAAAATGAAATAAAAAAAAAAAAGTGAAGAGAAAAAATCATCTTCGTGGGAATGATCTTCTTAATTTTTCTGTCTTTTCTCCTGTTTTCATTGATTTTTCTTAACTGCAATTCACGCATAAAAAAAAAATGATCGTCCTCTGGCGTTGGGCATTTAAAATGATTTCTATATGTACAGAAAGAAACAGCTGAGACGCGAGCTCACTGGCCTGCTGCCCCGCCCATTCCCTTCCCTCTCGTCGCATTTGTTACCCGACATCCACCATAACATCTCCTCCATCTTTAATTAGACTCCGAAAATAAAAGAAAGAAATAAAGAGGACAAAAGAGAAACCCCCCGCCCCAACCCCCACCCCCACCTTCTCTATCTCTATCACCTCCACCGGCAGCGGCTTCACCGGCCACTTCTCCCCTGCCACAGCCACCACCCACTTCTTCTTCACCGGCCACTTCTCCTCTGGTGGATGCTAAGCTCGATGAAGAGCTCGTACATCTGGCTGAAATCGGCGGCGTTTCCATGAGAGTAGAGTAGGGTGGAGGCGAACATGGGGTTGCAGATGAACATGGCGACGATCTCTGTCCCCCGTTGCGTCGGCAGCCGCAGCATCTCCACGTTCTCTCGGTTCCGGCAAGTTCTCCCGGTGCCGGAACCGGCTCAGCTCGTCATCTCCCCCTCCCTCACCACCTCCTACGTCGGCAGACTCGACAGAAAGAACGCCAGCATCCACGCATCGCGCCGTCATGAGAAGAGGGTCTACCTTCTTATTCTCTTTCTTCTCCCTTTTCTTCTAAGACGGCCGGGCATTCTGATTTGACCGAAGCTCCTTGATCCAGTGGTAGAGTGCTCCTAGAGCTCCTCATAGGTGACGGAGCGATCGTCGGCGACGACGACGGACGCGCTTTTTTCCCCTCTTCCTGAGGCCACGCGGTTTCACTCCATGCTAGTGAGGGCGGCGGCGATGATAGAGATGGCGAGAGCAGGGCTGGGGTTTTGTATCGGGGAGGGAGAGAGATGGTGCGGTAGAAGAAATCGCGACATTTCGTAGGGGTTCTTAAATCGATGATCCAATGCTCTTCTGTTCGCGGGGTACAATCAAACTTATTTGAAAGACTGAATTGACAACGTCATAATATTCTTATATATATATAATATATAAAAAAAAAAAAAAAAAAAAAAAAAAAAAAAAAAAAAAAAAAAAAAAAAAAAAAAAAAAAAAAATATTATATATATATATATATATATATGTGTGTGGTGTGTGTGTGTGTTGTGTGTGTGTGTGTGTGTGATGTGAGGTGAGAATGAGAATCGTTATTATCCTAATACGATCAAATTGAAATGATAGAAAAATAATTGAAAGTTTACTTCTACTATGTAATTAAATTAAAAATTAAATTAATTATTATTTGTTAACAAAAACCTAATTTATAGAAAAGGTGGCCTAGTGCTGTATAGGATCGGAGAGGGTTGTACATAAGCTGCCTTTTTTTATACGCATATGTAAACTTCTCATTTTTGTCATAAAATTTTTACTTCTCTGGTCATCAAAAAAAAAAAAAAGAAAAAGAAAATAGGGTTTAACAATAGTTACTTGGGAGCTCTTTTCCAAAATAATATAAAAAAAAAATTATTATCAAAATAATTCAAAACCTAACTTTTTTACCAAACTGATGCAAAAGGGGAAAACGCCATTTTGAATGGCTTTTTTCCCCTTCCACGTCACCCTTTTTTCCACGATGGCATCGTCCCAAAAAAAAAAAAAAGGAAACGCCTTAAAAACGTCATTCAAAATGACGTTTTTAAAAACGCCATTCAAAATGGCGTTTTCAATTTTTTTCAAAAAAAAAAAAAAAATCGGAAAAGAATGAAATTTTTTTTTAAATTTTAAATTAATAAATAAATTAAAGTTTTAATTTTGATTGAAATTTAAAATATAAAGATTTGAATTTGTAATTCAAATAAAAAAAATAATTTTAGATTTTATTTTCAAATTTTTTTAAAAAAATATCTAAAAAAATCTTAAGAAATTTAAAAATAAAAAATATCATAGAAAATGAAAAAAAGAGAAAGAAATATGAAAGAAATAAAAATTTTAAATTTAATTGAAAAATATCATTTCAAATGCTTATCAAAAAATATAAAAAATAAATTTAAAAAATAAAATGTACCATTAAAAAATAAAAATTTTTAAAAAATCAAAAAAATAAGAATTATAATTTAAATTTTTTTAAAAAATTAAATTTTAAAGATTAATTGAAATAAAAAAATTTGTAAATTGAACTTTAAAAAAAATAATTTTTTTTAAATTATTGTAAAAAAATTATCTCAAGAAAAGAAAAAAATATTGTAAAAAAATAAAAAATACCCTAAAAAAGAAAGAAAGGAAAAAAATAGAATTGAAAAAAAAAAAAATTTTAAATTTTTACAATATTTTAAATTTTAAATTTTTAAATTTTTAAATTTTTTTTAGAATAATTTTAAAAAAAAATTATTTTTTTAAAGTTCAATTTACAAATTTTTTTATTTCAATTAATCTTTAAAATTTTATTTTTTTTAAATTTAAATTATAATTCTTATTTTTTTGATTTTTTAAAAATTTTTATTTTTTAATGGTACATTTTATTTTTTAAATTTATTTTTAAATTTTTTGACAAGCATTTGAAATGATGTTTTTCAATTAAATTTAAAATTTTTATTTCTTTCATATTTCTTTCTCTTTTTTTCATGTTCTATGATGTTTTTTATTTTTAATTTCTTAAGTATTTTAGACATTTTTTAAAAAAAATTTGAAAAAAAAATCTAAAATTATTTTTTTTTATTTGAATTACAAATTCAAATCTTTATATTTTAAATTTAATCAAAATTAAAATTTTAATTTATTTATTAATTTAAAATTTAAAAAAAATTCCATTCTTTTCTGATTTTTTTTCTTTTTTTTTGTGGGAAAAATTGAAAACGCATTTTGAATGGCGTTTTTAGAAACGCCATTCAAAATAGATTTTTAAAAATGCATTTTAGCACGGCATTTCTTTTTTTTTTTTTTTTTTTGGGACGATGCCATCGTGGAAAAAAGGGTGACGTGGAAGGAGGAAAAAATGCATTCAAAATGGCGTTTTCTCCTTTTGCATTAGTTTGGTAAAAAAGTTAAGTTTTGAATTATTTTAGTAATTAATTTTTTTTTTGTATTATTCTGAAAAAGAGCTCAGTTACTTGGTTAGGTTAATTAGCTGGAGCACAAGTAATACTTAAAATAGGGCTGTAAATTTGAAAGTCTATTTTATTGTTATATAATATTAATATAATTAAAAATTTTCAAATTTGAAAATTCTTCCTCCCTCTAATATATATATATATATATATATACATACGTATCTCGTTTTGCAATTGCCAAAACAGCTTACTCTACCAGTTGCTGTCGATAGGCTCCTTGCTTCAACGTCCTTGCCTTCAATGAATCTGATTCTGATAGATGACAAAAGGTAAAAAGATTGCACTCTTTTGATAACCAACCCGAACAAGGATCAAATGACCATGATCAAAACTCAGATGGGAGGATGAAGAAGCGAGATGGACTCTTAGAAAATATTGCACTTGATGCCTTTTGTCCAATTATCCATGAGAAAAATGATCGTCTGAGCAGTTCCATGATAGCGTCGAGCGTCTACAGGAAATACTCGGTTATTTCTCTCTTTCCACATGAGCCACAAAGTTACTAAGATGAGTACGTCCAAAACTTTAGGCTTGGTTGCTTTCCTATGTTTGAGCCCCCACTCATGCCAAGCTCAGTCAAATAATAAGGGAGATCGAAGATCTAACATCTGCTGAGTATCAGATTCCAAACTGCGGAGTAGTCACACTGAAGCATGATATGGTCTATTGATTCATTTACGTTGAAACACAGTGAGCATTTGCTGGGTCTAGCGAATACTTTTTTTGCTAAGACTTCTGCTGTTAGAATTTTATGGTGATAGCAGAGCTAGTTGAAGAATTTACATTTTTCAAGAATGGACAATCTCCAGATGATTTTTTCAAGGTATAATGCCATGCCACCATGCATCAAGAAGTAGTAACAAGCAGAGACATTATAGGAGGATCTAGAAAACTATTTTCAGATTCTCTTATCTTCCTGATTCGTGAGGTGAGTAGATGACAGGGCTTCAGACAATAGCCGAAAACTTCCAAGAGCAGAAAGTGGTAAGGGGTTTCTGAAGTTATGAATCCAGTCTTGCTTGGTCATGAAGCTCACGATAATGCACTGTTTATCTATAGCTAGCCAATATAAATTTGGAAAGGGAGTTTTTAGATTAAGTTTAAAGATCCCGCAGTCATCCTAGAACATGATAAGTTGTCCATTTCTGAGAAGAGCAGAGGTGAAGATTGTGACTAGGTTGCTGATGCCTGAAACGTATATCTAGTTTCTGTTTATTATATGGCATTTGTGTTTATTCTAGGATGGTTTGTATTTATTATGTCATAGGTTCATAAAAGACAGAGTAACTTGGGATAGTTTGTAATTATTCTAGGTCTGTTTGTGTTTATTATTTGGAATTTATGTTTATCCTAAGATGATTTATGTTAATTTCAGTAGAAGTTAGTGCTTATCCTCCTCTCTTATTATTTATCTTAGGAGGATCTTTGGATTATCCAAGTTTTGGACTATGAGTTTATGTTTATTTTGAGCAGTTTGTATTTATCGCGGTAGAGTTTCTGTTTATTATATCTAGTTTGTGTTTATTCTAAGGTAGTTTGTATTTATCCTATCATCATCCCAAAAAAGATAGAGAGCAATCTAGGATAATTTGTGCTTATCCTAAAAATATTTATATTTATTATTTAAAGTTTATATTTATCCTAGGATAGTTTATGTTTATTTTAGTAAGAATTAGTATTTACCCTCCACTGTTGTTGTTTATCTTGGGAGGACCCTTGGACTACCTATTTTTTGGACCATGGGTTTGTATTTATCATGCGTAGTTTATGTTTATTCAGTGATAGTTTGTGTTTATGCTGTGACAGTTTGTGTTTATCCGGTTAATGATCTCATAAAAGAGATTATTATAACTTCCAAGATTTATGGATAGTTTGTTGGGCTATTCGCATTGATTCTAGCGAGTTCGTATT
This sequence comes from Elaeis guineensis, assembly GCF_000442705.2. Classification (NCBI taxonomy): domain Eukaryota; kingdom Viridiplantae; phylum Streptophyta; class Magnoliopsida; order Arecales; family Arecaceae; genus Elaeis; species Elaeis guineensis. The sequence goes on along the minus strand of NC_026006.2, from coordinate 59,084,434 downwards.
TATTTCCATCAGAAAGTAATCTATCCCCCTTTCTCATTCTCTATTATGGGGGGACACAAATTCACTTGATAAAACAAACTCAAATTTTTGAATGAATAAGATTACAACTCAGAAATAATGACAAACAATATTCTAAATGTACAACAAAATCTACGCTATACAAATAAGCACAAATTGACTTGTCATAACTTCAAACACAAAATTGTCTAGAAAACAAGAGTCACACCAAGTACAGAACTCAATAATTATCAAACTTGTCAATAAATATAATAACAACCTATAAACAAATATAAAAAAATATAAAGAACAAACTCAGATATTAACAAATTCATTGCATTAATCATAGAGAACAAAATTGATTCACCTATTACAAAATATTTATATATATAGAAATAATAGTTCCATCGCAATAATTAATTTTTTTTACAATGGGTTTCATGCAAGTTCATTTACAAGAGTTTCACAATACATCCAAATATTTTGACAGAATACAAATATCTTATAAATATAAACAAAGAGTAGAGCCAACATAGATATGGTCACAAAGATAGCATAAAGTAAACTATGATGATCCCACCTCATGACCTTTCACAATCACTTACGCAGTATATTTGGCATGTAACTCTGGCACACAAACATCCATAATTATGAACTGACTCTCCATCATCAAACTCTCTATAAAATACATGATGTAGATGGTATAATCAGGCCTACAAAATATTTAATACTCATAGTCAATAAAACAAACAAATATTACTTTGCATTACATGGCACAGATGTAAGTTGGCACATATCGAACTGAAAGTTAGAAACATATTTTTTCTAACAATATTAGGGGCATAATGCATTATTTGGCATGATGCAGTTGTTGGTATGGTGCATTACTTGACATGGACTTGATTCAGCATAAAACATTAGATGGCACAAAAAAGCTTAGTCGCACTTACAATTACATAATTTGGCACATTCAATTCTATTGAAAAAATGCATCATGCCTCTTATGTGTATAATATAAAGATTAACTACATAATCTACTATTGCAGATATGAAAAATCCATTTGTCATTCATTTGATAGATAGATATGGTCCATCAGAATGATTGATGTATACTAATTCGCATATGCAAATTATAGCGCACCATATACAATATTATTCACAATCTAGCAAGAAAGATTGTGCTTACGATTTCAGTGTCTGAGAGAAAAGATTGAAATCTGTATAGTTCAATATCCTCACTTGATTATATTCTATCCTTCAACAACATAGCTGCTAGAATACATCATCATCCAAAGGATGTAGGATAGAATTAGAATCTACATATCCCATCTAGCACATCCCCGCCCATCAAGAGAGATAGCCTATCAAAAGAACAATGTCCTATTCCAAAAAAAAAAATGCCCTGTCGAAATATTTTTTGCCTTCTCTCAATCATGCATCATGAATACCTTCCAAAGACTGAGACTGATGTCACGAGAGAAAAATATATTTCATTAGTTTATTTATTCTTATATCTCTAAATATTTTCTTATTATGATTGACCGTGACTTAAATCTATCAGAGATGCTACAATTCTCTTTCACGTATCAAGTAAGAGGATTTAAATTTTATTGGCTATTGATATGAAGAAAATAAATGAGAAAGATGCTCATCTGATATGAAAGAGGTGGACCTCTAATTCTATGTGGGGAGGCAGCGAGTGATGGTGATGTCGGTTGGGTGTGGCGGCAGGTGGTGGCGATGTCGATTGGGGGCAACAACGGATGGTGACGGATGGAAAAGAGAGAAGGCTGCACCGACGAGTGGGAGTTGCGAGTTGGAAATGAGAGGAGATGGAGGGTGGCAAGTGGGAGAAATGGATGGAAATTAGGGATCGAGGAAGAGCCATAGTGGGTGGGGATAGTAGGTGGTGGTTGCCGATTGGAAAAGGGAGGAGGTAGAATAGAAGATGTTGGGATTGGGGGTGAGAGGAGAAAATGGAGGCGGTGGGTGGGAGTTGAAGGTTGGGGAAGATTTGGTGGTCGGTGGGTGGTTAGTAGTGGGGGGGAGAGAGAGAGGACAAGGTAAGAGTTGGGAGAGAGGGAGAGAGAGGAGAAAATGATGAGAGTTCGGGGTTGGGGAAGTGCCGGCGGTGGGTTGGGGAAGAGCTGGTGGCGGGTGGGCATTTAGTAGGGGGAGAGATGGGTTTTGAAAGGGAGAGAGAGGAGAAGAAGAAAGAAGAGAGGAGAAAAAGAGGGAGAGAAGAATGTGACCGAAAGATGGGGGTCGTGGGTAGGGGGTTTTGGAGGAGACGAGAATGGTGGCCGGAGATAGAGAAGAAGAGAGGAAAAAATGAGAGAGGTGTGGCTTTGAAGAGAAGAAATGGAATTTGAAAGAGAGAGAAGAGAAGAGATGGGAGGAAGGGGGGCACACGTGGCCATACATGACGTCCTATTCAATGCATATCTTTTTTTTTTAAACAGTGCCAAATTAACGAATGGTAGCCAAATGCTCGCCGTTAGTTTTTAGACCTCATTTTGAAATGTGTGCCGATCCAAGGGATAGAGAGCCGATCGGATATGGACTAGAATCTGGTCAACCGAAGCCCAATCTCTCTCTCTCTCTCTCTCTCTCTCTCTCTATATATATATATATATATATATATATATATATACATTGGCTCGAGAGGATTGAGATCTTCATCAGACAAATGCTAAATTTAATAATATACATGACCAGTACTTGAAATCCCTATCTCATGGACTGAGCATGGGACTTCAACTATTGGTAGCTCCAACTAATTTGTGCATATAGGTTTTATCTAATTAAGTCTTTTTTGTTGGTAGTGGATGTTTTAGTTTTTGGAGCTCCAGTGTACATTCTGTATGAGTCCAATTGGTTGTGACACAAACAATTGTCACTGTTGAGATTGAGACTAATTTAGGCAGAGGGACCATGTTGGCTACGCTATAAATATAGAGGATTGTGGGGCATCATTAAGTACTAATTCTTCTTGGGATTATTGTCTATAAGATTTGTTGCTTGCTGTTTTTCTAAGTTAATTGAAAAGAGTATTGATTGTATGATCATGCCCTTTGGGGACAAAAAATTTTGTCAACCTTAAAAAAAAATCCTGATGCATCATGTCATTTTAATTTGATTTTTTTAGTATTCTTTTCTAATGATCTTGAGGTTATAACCAAAGTGTGGACTCTGATGAGTTTAGTGATGGTAGAAGTAGTGTGGCAACAACTAATCTAGTTTATGATGGAATTGAAACAAATTGATCAGCTATTAGTTGTAGGTAGAGTTAAGTGATTTGTATAACAAAGAGATTGGATACCTGGGGCTGTTGGTCCGTTCAATGCTGTTAGTCCATTCCTTAATGTCTCTGATTTTTGGGGCTCTCATGCTGCTCTTACAGTGATCCAGAGGATTATTTTCTTTTTACTGGGGGCTTTCTCCTTGAGATATGTCAAGATAAATTTTGATTGCAGCGTCAAAGATGGTAGGGGTGGTGCCGACTTTGTTATCTGGAGGTCGAACATTAGATTGCTAGCGGTAGGAGATCACATCTCTTTAAGCCTTCCATTTTAGATGCAAAACTTCATACCGTTTGTGCTGGTACTGTCTATGTCTGATAGAAGCTATAAGCTGAGAGAATCATTATTGAGGGGATTGTGCTACTATGATAGGCTAGATTTGGAGCGACACGATGCAGATAGCCTCCATCAACGGTGCTGCAGCCTGATTAGGCTATCCCTACGCCCCCTTTGGCAGGGCCACCACCAAATTCAGCTTCACAGCTACCACCACCATCAAAACAGTTGCGGGCACCTCTGCAGAGCCCGGACAGGAGGCAAACCCATTAGAGCCACTTCAAGACTCAGGAGCCAGAAAGGCGACGATCTCTGAGTCCTCGATCAGGGCATGATTCGATCCCTGATCGTCGATCTCCCTAACATTCTGAGGCCTACACCGTCCGAGACTTTATTGTTGAAAAATGATTTTGGAAGATCAATAAGCAAATCGATGCGATCCATAATATCCCATCAGCTCCCTATGACAGGTTCAACAGTGACCCACCCTTTGTTTTGAGGATTATATGAAAGCCACTTCCTCGATATTTCAAAGCTCTATAGTTTGAGGTCTATGATGGGACTGCTGACCCCATCGACCATCTCGAGACCTTTAGGATGGCGATGCTCCTCCATGGAGCGTCTGATGCCTCCTTTGTCGAGCTTTCCCCACAATCCTGAAGGAGATGGGTTGGCATTGGTATTCCAGCTTAAAACTGACCTCCATTCATTCTTTTGAAGAGCGAGCTGGTCTTCCATCGGTCACTTCGTCAGCAGCCGGCGATAATAGAAGCGATCCGACTACCTCCATACTATCAAGCAAAAAGAGGGGGAGTCGATCTGAGCTTTTGTTAGCTACTTTAATGGGGCAACTCTGGAGGTCCGCGATCTGGATCAGTCGGTTGTGATGTTCGCGATGATGGATAGACTTCTGAAGAATAACTTTAAAGAAGTCACTGATAATGACCTACCTTTGAGATTATCCCGATGTGCTGGTCCGAGCAGAGAAATATGCTCGCACCGAGGAGGTCTTCACTGAAGATGACATTCCTGTCGGTTCTATTATGGTAGAAAAGTAAAATAAAGAGTGCTCCCTAAGGTGGGAGGAGAGAACCCACCAGCGCTTCAGGTCCTCATTTCATAAACGAAAAAATGGGGCCCCTTCTTGGAACCACTGACCCTGGAGCCTTCAGAGAAGGGACCGGCACACCTCACTATCGAGGAGATTTACAAACTACACTCTGCTAAATGCATCAAAGACTTAGGTGCTAATGAAAATAAGGGGACAGCTCCCGGAGTCGAAGAAGCTTCGGACATTCCCAAATAGGAGGAACCCAAATAAATATTGCTTGATTATCATGACCATGGCCATGATACAGAAGAATACATCCAGCTCTAGGATGAGATCGAGGACTTTATCAGGTATGGCTACCTCGATCGATTTATCCTTCGAAGGTGGGAGATAGAGCGGTGAGAAAGAAGGCGACGGAGATCCCCTTGGCCAGTAGAGCAATCATGACATGTAGGGCCGTAGGAAGACCAACCCCCAGCCGGCATAATTAATGCCATTACTGGGGGGCATCGAGATGGAGGACTCGATAGGGACAAGGAGGCAGCGAAAAGGTAGAGGACTGGGGAGTTGATAACCTTCACTAAGAAGAATGCCTAGGGAATTTAGTTCCCACACAATGATGCAATTGTTATAACTTAAATATTGTAAATTATGATATATGCCGTGTCCTAATCGATAATGGAAGCTCTATCGATGTCTTGTTTTACGATACTTTCTGAAAAATGGAAATACCAAATGATCGGCGGGAGAGGATGGACTCCCCTCTTGTCAGATATAGCAAGGATGTTATCCCCATTGAAGGAGTCATAACTTTGCTCGTAAAGATCGGTCGATTCTCCATCTAGTCTATTGTCCAGGTTGATTTTTTGATCGTTCGAGCACCTTCGACCTACAACGTCATCCTCGATCGATCCGATCTGAATGCACTCCGAGCTATCATCTTCACATATCATCTGAAGATAAAATTTTTAACAGCAAATAGAGTCGGAGAAGTTCGTGGAGACCAAGACTTGGCATGTTACTGCTACAACATCACACTCCAAGGAGGATGACCTGCTAAGTCATATCCGATTGAAGGATTAGATACCCTCAATGAGTTGGTCAAGGAGCATGGCGAACCTATCGAAGACCTCATCTCGATCCCTCTAGCAGATGGAAACCAGGAGAACACAGCCCAGATCGAGTTGAATTTGTACCCGACAATAAAGACCAGCTAACCTCTTTCTTGCAAGCGAACTCGGATGTCTTCACTTGGATGCTAGTGGGTATGCCAAAAATTGATCCCTCAATGATCATGAATCGGCTGAACGTGAATCCAAACTATCGCCCCTTCAAGTAAAGAAAGAGGAGTTTCGCACCAGAGCGGCAGAAGGCAATAACCGAGGAGATGGACAAATTGCTCCAGATAGGTTTTATCAAGGAGATGACTTATCCAGAATGGATTGCCAACATGGTCATGGTGAAGAAAGTGAACGAAAAGTGATGAATCTGCATCAACTTCACCAACCTAAACAAAGCCTGTTCAAAGGACAGCTACCCCCTATTGAGGATCGATCAGCTGATTGATGCCACATTGGGCCACGAGCTCCTGTCCTTCATGAATACTTTCTCTAGCTATAACTAAATTCAGATGACTTATGAGGACGAGGATAAAACCTCCTTTATTACTGACTGAGATCTCTTCTGTTACAAGATCATGCCGTTTAGCCTGAAAAATGTAGGTACGATTTATCAGTGTCTTATGAATAAAGTTTTCAAGGATCAAATTGGACGTAATATGGAAGTATATGTCAATGACATGCTCATCAAAAGTCAAGCCATGAGGACCACATTAATGATCTAAAAGATGCTTTTGCTATCCTGTCGAAGTACAAGATGAAATTGAATCCAACCAAATATGCTTTTGGGATAACCTTCAAAAAATTCTTAGGCTTCATGGTCTCCGGTCGAAGAATAGAAGCCAACCTACAGAAGATCAAGGCTGTCCAAGAGATGACTCCCCTTAGGACAATCAAGGAGGTCAGCGCCTCACGGGGAGAGTCACTACCTTAAACCAGTTTGTCTCGAGATCGGTTGAGTGATGCTTGTCCTTCTTCTAAGTCCTGAAGCAACTGAAGAGTTTTTAATGGTTCGAGGAATGCCAAAAGGCTTTTTCTGACCTCAAGAACTATCTTAGTTCCACCTTGCTGCTCGGTAAGCCTAACCTTAATGAAGAATTATATTTATACTTTGCGGTTTCACCTGTTGCTATGAGCACAGTGCTAATCCAAGAGTGGAACAAAATTCAAAGATCAGTCTACTACATCAGTCGAATCATAAGAGATGTATAGACTATATATTTGAAGTTGGAGAAGCTGGCTTATGCACTCCTTATTGCAGCTCAAAAACTTCGACCATACTTCTAGGTTCACACCATCATCCTCCTGATCGATCATCCAATAAAGAGCATCCTCCATCGGCCTGATACATCTGGATGGATTGCCAAGTGGTCGATTGAGCTCTCAAAATTTGATATTCAGTATCGGCCCCGGCCATCCATCAAAGCTCAGATCTTGATCGACTTCATGGTTGAATGCACCATGCTAGACGAACGGACTGAGCAAGAAAAGGCGGAGCCACATGTCCCAACTTATGAAGGCCCATCGCAAGCTAATGATGACTCTTGGGCAATGTACGTGGATGGTTCGTCCAATTCCTCGGCATCTGAAGTAGGGCTAATCCTTATGGGCTGATAAGTGATATATTTTTATGCTCCTGCTTTGGTATAGTCTCTCTTTATCATATTGCTGACGCAAGGCCTCCTGAGTTTTCACCCACATCGCCTCCTGAGATTGATCAACTAAGCCTGGCCATTTTCACCCTTTGGCATTTATTATAGATATTTTTGATAATTTATGGTGCTAACATCTTCTTAAAAATCTAATTTTATGAATAAATTAATTTTTTTATAAAAATAAATAATTTTGAAAAAAATAAAATTAGAGCATATTTATGAAAAATAGATGTAAATTCAATCGAATAATTTAAGCATTAAAATAATGAAAAAATTTTAAAAAATTTAATACATATTTTTTCTAATTTTTTAGGTAAAAATCAGAGTAAAAATCAAGCCAAAATATCCTAAAAAATAAAAAATATTACCTCCGATGCACGGTGGACCGATCGGTTGGTCCACAGAGCCAGGACGCGATCCACAAAAAACTTCACACGGTCCACAGGCATGGCTCACAGTGAAAGAGGGGTTTTTGCGCAATCTGACGGCCCAGAAGTGATCCATCATGCGATCGGACGGCTGAGAACGCTCCTGACTGTATTCAGGATTTAAATTGCACGATCCAACGACCAGAACTTTATCAGAACCCAGATCCAATAGCTGACATTCGATCCGACTTTGATAAAGATTAAAACTATAGATTTTGGGCAGATCTGGACAGTTCAAGCTCCATCCGACGGCCAGAAATATTTCTAGGAGGATTAATATGATTTCTAAGGGTTTTAGGACTCCTTTTCCTATCAAAAAATTATAAAAAATTCATCTATAAATAGGAGGTCTGGAAATAAGCTTTGAAAAGCAGAAAAATTCAATAAAAAATAAAAAAAATAAAAAAAATTTAGAAACTCAAAGAAAAGAAGGAGAAAAGTCGGTTCGCTCTACAGAGTATGACAGAAGACGGAGAGGTCATCAACTATTTTTTCAACGAGGCTGGACTGATCAATTTAGATCTTTATTACAGTTTTATTTTTATTTTATTTTATTATTTTTTTTAAATTTTTTATATTTAAATTTTAATTTCAATCAATGCAAAATTTATTTTCTTGCACTTTAAATTTCTGTCTTTTATTTTTTACACGTAGATGTTAGGATCTAATTAGTAGATCTTAATACTAATTTATTTTTATACTCTTTAAATTTTTATTATTTATTTTATTATAAGTAGATGCTAGGATCTAGTTAGTAGATCTTAGTACCTGATTTATTTTTTATATTTTTAAATTTTTATTTTTCGACATAAATTACTTTCTCCAAAATTTTATTTTTTTTTGCAAAATCAAAGATTTCAAATCAAAATCCTGCTTCTCTGTGGATTCAATCTAACTCACTACTTTTTACGTATTTTTAATTTTTATTGAAATCAAAATTTGATTGATAATCATGGTGTCCTAACGACAACATCGCGATAGTATCAATTTTTGGTACTGTTATCAGGGAAGGCAATAATTTTAATATTTAATTTTTTTGATTTTTTTATAAATATAGCTTACTAACTTTTTTATTTTATTTTTTTAATCTTTATGCAGAAAAAAAAAAGAAAAGAGAGAAAAATTAAAAAAAAGAAGATAGAAAGCTTCAAATTTTGTTTGGTGAGATCAATCCTATCCCTAATCCTAACTATTTTTTTAGTATTAATTATTATTTTTATAAGTTAACCTAAAATTCATCCACATAAATCTAATAAAAATTACATAACAAGAGTAGAAACTTAATTGTTAGAAGCATTCATCATCTTAGATTTTTTTTGGTGATCGCTGGAGACAAGGTAAGCTTTCAAGTTTAATTAATTTCATACGTCTAATTTAGTTGCATAGAACCCCTTGTTTGAAATTGGTTGTGCATATTCATCCCAAATCAATTTAAGAGCAACATCCATAACAAGATAAGGTGGAGATCTCATCACCCTTTCTTAGCCCAAAAACAACCAACCAGCATCCCGCATTAACCCAAACCTAACTAAAATCAAGTAGACATGGGCCCCTAGGATCAATTGAGTTCAGTTTGAGTATTGTGGTCAAGTCAAGTACAAAGTAAGTTTGGACTCACCCCTGAAACTAGTGTCTAAGGTTAGAGATTACAAAAGCTCTACCTAAGTGGATTCGTGGTTATTTAATTGATTCCGTTAGCTTATCTGACCAATTCAATTGGTGTCTAAGACAAACAACGGGAGGACCCCCACGACCTCACCTCTTACCTGGCTAGTTGAAGGAAGTGAGAACAAACCCAATTTGTATCTAGACTAAGCCACTATACATCGAACTGTTAGGTCTAAGAAATCCGTAAGTGTCTAAATTTAACTATTTGCTAATCTGATTGCAATTAACACTTAACCATAACTAATTCTTCTCATCTTACGTCTTTAGGTCTAAGACTTTTCTTAAGGATCTCACCTTTAGAACTTCTCTCTTTCTTTCTCTTTTTTTTCCCTCTTCTTAAAAAATAAAATTAAAAAAAAAAATTTTAACCACACACATAATAGGATTTGCACTAATACATGCACGGCATAATTTTTTCTAACTTAGTTGAACCTAATTCTGAAATTGAACGACTGATCCATGCTAAACATGATAATCAAATGGCTAGAAATTTTAAAAATCACTTAGATAGATGAAAAAATATTTTATTCCTTCCACCTATAATCTATCGATATTTTCATCATTCTATGGGATCAAATATTCTGACTCTAGTCCTGAGGTCGATTTGAACCTGCTAGTCCAAAAATTAGATAAAGTCGATCTTCTTATAGATAAATACCTAACCTTAGATCTATAATCTCCTGTGTAATACACACAACCTTTTAATTATCAGAAGATTTATTCTACCTGTGCTAGCCCAGCCCATTATGTGAGTGAATGTCAGTTTTCATCTTTCATCCAAGAACAAGTTCAAGCTATTCAAAGTTACTCCAATCCTGTCAATGACTCATTCTTAAATACATATTACCAAGATTGGAGGAACCATCCTAATTTTTTTTGGAGACCCCAACAGACTCGGACCTAGATCTAAATTTTTTTTGTGCAGAACTTTCAAAATGGGCTCCAATACCAAAATTATGCCTATAATAGTGGTCAACCTAGTCAACCTATCCGGCTATCCTATTACAATCAGCCGTTATACCCACCTCCTCAACAGACCAATCTAGCCAACGATAGATTTATCCAACTTTAACAAATGATCATAATCTAACAGCAATCCCTCGCTAGGCTAGAAGCAAAAATAGATCAATTAACTGAATCTACTATGAGGAGAGAACTAGGTCAATTGCTAAAGACCCAATATCGAATTTTGAAAATAACCCCCCACCTACCAACCACTTGGAGCTAGTCATCAATCCAATGTCCCACCTAAGAATCTTCAATTTGAAAATGACAAAGTAATCTTTAAGCTTAAAAGTGATAGGATTCTTAAGGATCCATATCAAGTCCAGGTGTGTGAGGCTAGTACTGATGCTAGCCAAAAAGAAAATTTAGAAGAGGAGATTAGTACTTAGACTAGTCCAATAGAAGAACCTGAGCTCAGTACTGATATTGATCTAAGTGATATTGAGAAGAGAGCAGATGAGCTACTCGAGATATATCCATCAAAAGTTTCATTTTCTTTAACCCTAAAAGTCGGATCTTCTTCTTTGGAATCACCATCTCCTTCAGAATTGAAATTGTCCTTGGTCACATCTGAGACATATGTTTAAAATCAACTGACACCCTTTCAATATCCATTACTTCAAACTCAACTCCTAACCTAAAAACTCAATTCATGAGCATTTTAGAAGAACAAATAGGAGAAATTCTTGATAAACAAGGGTCTGTGAATGGATTTGTGAACTATCTTTCTAAAATTAAGAACGGAGATGTGAACTACTTTCTAAATATTGATAATAAAATATTAAAATTTATTATAGACCATCTTCTTGAGATTGACAATCCAAAATCATTAAAATTTATCAATCCAATATTCGACACGGGATAGATGAGAGAATCAGCATGGTCTGGCTGAAGACAATAAACTTAGTGCTTCATGGGAGGCAATCTAGTTTTTAATTTTTAGTTTTATGCTTTTTGCTATCTTTTATATTTTGTTTAGGTCAATCGAGTCTTGCTTAGTATCTTTTGTAGGGATCTGAAGATAATATTGGCTAAGTTGGAGGAAAAATCAATTTTAAAAGATTTCTAGATCAGGTGACATCTTTCTTTTTCTTTCTCTTTGCATGCACCCTTTATTTTTTCTACTCCATTGAGGATAATATCGATTAAGTTGGGGGAGGATAATAAAAATTTTTAAATTTTTAAAGTCCTCAAGTAAGTTAGTATTTAAATATCTGATTCACTTAAGAATCAAGTTAAATCAAGCATTTTTAAAAGAAAATTGATGTACAGATCAGAAAGTTTGTGAGATATTGAGGAATCAAGTATTAAGAAAACTCAATAGAGAGTTAAGCTTAGAACTTAAATAGTTTTTCTTGAGTATTTCTAAATTTTTCTACCAGCATCAAAAGAAGAGTTAACTTTTTATGGACTTGTGTAAAGTAACTATACGTTTCTTCATATATTAAAAAAAAAATTTCAAGTACTTCATGCCGAGTAACCGAGCCTTTTTGCCTAAGCAAGCATTGAGTTTTGTATCAAAAGGTATGAAGAACAAAGAAACTTTATTGTAAAGCTAGTTTTAACTCGTAATCTGTTTGATTCGAGCAAGTAGATCCGAGGGGTATTCTATACCTAGTTCCTTGAAGCCGTCTGGTTTGAGAGTCATTGGCTGAAAACTCGCTACATTGGTCAAACAGAAAACTTAAGTGGTTAAGACACTCAATAGCAGTACAATGTTTAAAAAAAAAGAAAAAAAAATAATCAATAAATAAAGGATAGAAGTAACAATATACTTGTCCATATGAAGATTAATAATTTGAAGATAAAGGTAGGAATAATTTAGAAAAGTTCAAAAAAGATTTAATATTTTTAGCTTAATTTCTACCTTGATAGTATTAATATCCTAATGACATACCTCATTTACACTCTACTGAATATTAGTGATCTTTTTTGAAAATTATTTGATAAAATTTGAGATTTTAAGTTAAACGGTACTTGATTCTAAATTCTTTCTTTACTCGAGAACAAGCAAAGTTCAAGTTGGGGGGTGTGATAAGTGATATATTTTTATATTTATTGTAAGTATTTTTGATAATTTATGATGCTAACATCTTCTTAAAAATCTAATTTTATGAATAAATTAAATTTTTTTATAAAAATAAATAATTTTTAAAAAAAATAAAATTAGAGTATATTTATAAAAAATAGATATTAATTCAATTGAGTAATTCAAGCACCAAAATGATGAAAAATTTTTAAAAAATTTAATGTAATTTTTTTTTAATTTTTCAGACAAAAATCAGAGCAAAAATCAAGCTAAAATATCCTAAAAAATAAAAAATATTATCTTCGATGCACGATGGATCGATCAGTTAGTCCACAGAGCTAGGGCATGATCCATAGAGCTAGGGCACAGTCCACAAGAAACTTCACGCGGTCCACAGGCATGGCTCACAGCGAAAGAGGGGTTTTTGCACGATCCGACGGCCCAAAAGTGATCCATCATGCGATCGGATGGCTGAGAACGCTCCCGACTGTGTTAAGGATTTAAATTATGCGATCCGATGGCCAGAACTTTATCAGAACCCAGATCCAGTGGCTGACATTCGATCCAACTTTGATAAGAATTAAAACTATGGATTTTGGGCAGATCTGGATGGTTCAAGCTCCATCCGACGGCCAAAAATATTTCTAGAGGGATTAATATAATTTTTAAAGGTTTTAGGACTCTTTTTTCTACCAAAAAATTATAAAAAATTTATCTATAAATAGAAAATCCAGAAATAAGCTTTGGAGAGCAAAAAAATTCAGTAAAAAATGAGAAAAAAATAAAAATAAATAAAATAAATTTAGGAACCAAAAAAAAGAAAGAGAAAAATTGGTTCGCTCTACGGAGTACGACAGAAGATGAAGAGGTCATCAACCATCTTCCGTCGAGACTAGACCGATCAACTTTAGATCTTTGTTACAATTTTATTTTTATTTTATTTTATTATTTTTTTAAGCTCTTTGTACTTGAATTTCAATTTCAATCAATGCAAAATTTATTTTCTTATACTTTAAATTTTTATCTTTTATTTTTTGCACGTAGATGCTAGGATCTAATTAGTAGATTTTAGTATCAATTTATTTTTATGCTCTTTAAATTTTTATTATTTATTTTGTTGTAAGTAGATGCTAGGATCTAGTTAGTAGATCGTAGTACCTGATTTATTTTTTATACTTTTAAATTTTTATTTTTCTACTTAAATTACTTTTTTCAAAATTTTATTTTTTTTATAAAATCAAAGATTTCAAATCAAAATTCTGTCTTCTCTGTGCATTCGACCCGACTCACTACTTTCTACATATTTTTAATTTTTATTGAAGTCAGAATTTGATTGATAATCACGATGTCCTAACAACAACATCACGATAGTATCACGGGCCTGGAAGGAATGATAGCCGAGTATGCCTTGTGCTTTGAGTTTTTAGCTATAAATAATGAGACTGAATAGGAAGCCTTAGCTATGGGGCTCTGAATAGCAAAGGAGTTGGGAATACTGAACTTGAAGGCCTGTAGTAATTCGCAGTTGGTTGTCGGATACATTCAGGACCATTATGAAGCCCAAGGGGACAATATGATCCGATACCTCTAGAAGATCAAGGACTTGATATCCGCATTCGACAAGTTTGAAATCCAGCAAGTGCCAAGGGCAAAAAATTCGAGGGCCGACCTATTGTCCAAGTTAGCAATGTCGTCACCATCTAAGTTGCGTAGGATAATCTTTTTTTAGGTGATGAATCGATCTAGCATTAAGGAGCCAACGACTGTACTGCAGATTGATGAGGAATCCTTTTGGATTGATTCATTGGTCAGCTATCTTAGAGATGGAACATTACTTGCAGATCAAAATGAAGCTCGAAAAATCAAGTATCAGATGGCTAATTATCTCCTTCACGAAGAAAAGTTGTATAGGAGATCTTACTCATTGCCTCTCCTAAAGTATCTACGACCATCTGAAGTCGACTATGCACTCAGAGAAGTACTTAAAAATATCTGTGGGAGTCATATCGGTAAGAGAGTACTGAACTATAAACTCCTTAGGCAGGATTACTACTGGTCGACCATGCAGAAAGATTGAAGATTACGTGCGGCGGTGTGATAAGTGCCAAAGAAATTCCAACGTATAATGACTGCCCGCCACACAAATTACACCTATCTATTCTCCTTGGCCATTTGTACAATAGGGGATGGATATCCTTGACCCTTTCCCACAGGCATCGAGATAGCATAAATTCCTGCTCGTCACCATGGACTACTTCAATAAATGGGTAGAAGCTGAACCATTGGTCCGTATTATAGAAGCAAGGATAGTAGACTTCGTCTAAAAGTCAATCATATACCGATTCAGCCTACTCTAGATACTGATCACTAATAATGGGCATCAGTTCACAGGGCTAAGTTCGAAAAATTTTATGAGCATGGGATATCGTACCATCTTACCTCCATCATTCATCTTTAAGCTAATGGTGAGGCTAAGGTAACAAATCATACTATCTTGTAGGGATTGAAGATAAGGTTGGATAGAGCCAAAGGATCTTGGACCGATGAACTTTACCATGTACTTTGAGCATACAGGACGACACCAAGAGTCCCAATAGGAGGAAACTCCCTTTAGTCTGGCCTTCGGGATGGAAGAAGTAATACCTATCGAAGTTGGGGTCCCATCGGTGAAGATTGAAAATTTCGATGAGCATACCAATTTGGAGAGGCTGCGCACTAATCTGGATCTATTCGAAGAAATCAGGGAGAGGGTGCGCATCCGAATGATAATTTTTTAGCATAAAGTCGTCCAGTATTACAACAACAAAGTTCGAAACAAAGTCTTCAGAGTTGGTGATCTGATTCTACGAAAGGTGGAGATATCACAACCTGAAGAATGAGGCAAACTGACCCCAAATTGAAAAGGCCCATACCAAGTAGATGAGATCATCAAGCCGGAAACCTATCGATTTAAGCAGCTTGATGGAATGACGCTCTCCCGACCATGAAATTTGAAGAACCTCCGAATCTACTACCAGTAATATATCTCATGACCTTCTTAAATAATTTTTTTTTTCTAAAAATAAGTCTCTTGTCTACTCGTTAGAAAAAAGATGGTCTTTGATCGGCTTAGTCACTGAAGACCAAAAGATGGCCTTTGATCAGCTCAATCTTGAAAAATAAAAGATAGCATTTGATTGACTGAGTCACTGAAGATCCAAAAGACAATCTTTGATCGGCTCAGTCTTGAGAAATAAAAGACGGTCTTTGATCAGCTTAGTCACTGAAGGCCCAAAAGATGGCTTTTGATCGGCTCAGTCTTGAGAAACAAAAGATGATCTTTGATCGGCTTAGTCACTGAAGATCCAAAAGATAATCTTTGATCGCTTAGTCTTAGAAAATAAAAGATAACTTTTGATTGATTTAGTCACTGAAGATCCAAAAGATGATCTTTGATTGGCTCAATTCTAAGAAACAAAAGATGATCTTTGATCAACTTAGTCATTAAGATCCAAAAAATAATCTTTGATCGGCTCAGTTTTGAGAAATAAAAAAATAATTTTTGATCGACTTACTCACTGAATATTCAAAAGATGGCCTTTGATCAGCTCAGTCTTGAAAAATAAAAGACGATCTTTGATCGACTTAGTCACTGAAGATCCAAAAGATGATCTTTGATCGGCTCAGTCTAGAAAATAAAAAATAATCTTTGATCGATTTAGTCACTGAAGACCCACAAAATGGCTTTTAATCGATTCAGTCATAAGAAACAAAAGATGGCATTTGATTGATTTAGTCACTGAAAATTCAAAAGACAGCCTTTGATCGACTCAGTCCTGGAAAAGAAAAAATAGCCTTTGATCGGCTTAGTCACTGAAGATTCAAAAGACGGTCTTTGATCGGCTCAGTCTTGAAAAATAAAAGATGACCTTTGATCGGCTCAATCCTGAAAAATAAAAAATAATTTTTGATCGGTTCAGTCATTGAAGATCCAAAAGATAGCCTCTGATCGGTCAAAAGAAAAAGCAACTATTAAAATAATAACAAACATACACGGTGCACATGAAGAGAAGCAAAAAGCTTTTTCATTAAATATTTACAAAAAATGGTGCTCCTAACACTACTTACAAAAAAAAAAGAAAAAGAGAAAGAAAAAGATAAAGGGAGCTTAATCCTCATCCGAGGAAAAAGCCCCTACCTCCTCATCACTGTTCCTAGGAAGAGGTAGTGGAGGTCCAATTACGGCATCATCCGCCACAGACGGCCCTTACAGTCCTCGAACTCGAGTACAAAATGGTGGCATCCCTCTCGATTGCCCCAGAGGCCTTATACTCTCCAAACAGCACTTTTGGACTACGTGAGGAATCTGCTCAGCTTGGGGGCACCTTCGCCCTCGAAGGACAACGGAGATCGTGAGGTAGACGGTCCCTATAGGAGGAGGACTGCACAAGCCATCTTGCCTCCACCGGGCCTCTCGCTCAGCAACCCTCCTCTCCTTGACTCGATCCTTGATTGCTTTTTTAGATGGCATCATAGTGACAGGAGAAGGAGGAAGTCTCCGCAAGAATTATAAGAAGGAAAGAGGAAAGTGAAGTTTTACCAGGCATCAACCTTTATTTATAGGTGTAAGCGCCCATATCAACCACCAATCGATAGCCTAAAAAGTGTAGCTTCTTTCTCAGCCACAAACAGTGCATCTTCCCAACTCCGAAAGTCAATACAAGCACGCTTCATGAACCAAATTACCACCACGTGGCATGTTCTCACAAGCCCGATATTCTTCCCTAAATATTGCTCCATCGGAAGGAGTAGTAGCTGTCATTCTCTATGGCCATCATGCACTGGTCAAATCTGACTTGAATAAGTTGAAAATCATGAAACATTGAAAAATCATCCATAATTAATGCATGAGAGACTTGATGGAAAAGTCATTGTGTCCTTGTCCAAAATGAGAGGTCCTCCAAGCAAAGGCTTATGACGAGTCCAAACGACGCCGCACAACAAAGGAAAAGATGACATAAAATGAATATTTGCTATTTTATTTACATAACTTATTATAATTATAGAAGCAACATCTTCTCACAAAGATGACATCAGAGATTTCTGCATTCAACTACGATGAGCCCCAATCTTTGAAACTTCATCGAAAACTTACACATGGATCTCCTTTCCATCAGAGCCCAGCTCACGGATCTCCATGCCCCTGGACCTATCCTGAGTAGTAGAGGGACCAGCATCACCTTCAGGAGATATGTGGAGAGATCAAGCCCCAGGAAGGCCCTCTTGATTCGATCCTGACACATCCAAAATCCAGCTATATAGCCTACATCAAACATGCATCGGACTATATCATCTGAAGACACAAGATCGGCCAATCTTGCCTGACTAATCCCGAGATCTGGTGGTCATCCATTGACTTTCTCTCAGCCTATATTCAGCGACTGCATTCCTTGAGTGCTTGAGCTTGTAGATCCTCTCCTGGACAGTGCGAAGATTATTTTGAAGTTGTACAATATAGTCAGCAGAGTGCCTTCTCGCCTCTTTGACAGCAAATCCGATCTTGAGACCAACGGAGTCGAACATGAAGATCTTGTTGCTTGACTGTTGCACCCTAGGTAGCATCTTTGACAAGTTTTGACAGTCATGTAGACTCGACTATCAACAAGCTTTCTTGGCAGAGTATGCCACAATACTTCGATGATTGATCGTTCTCAACCGATCAACCTCCACTGAAGCCTCGACCAACACTTTCTTAGTCTTCAATAGCTCCTTCTAGGTGACAACCTTTTTGTTCAGCTTCTTAACTCTTTTTTCCAGGTCACCCCTGCGGGACCTAATCTTTATTGCAGGAGCCGTCGGCAAGGGCTCAGTGACGGGAATTGAAGGAGAATATTTGCCAAGGACAAGAGAATACAATTGGACAAATGATAGGAAAGCAACACCAACTTAGAAAATGATGAAATATTATTTCATTAATAATCGCCTCTTTATCAGAAAAAAGAGAAGGAAAAAGTATAAGTTTTATTCTCCAACCTCATCTGGAAGATCGAGGGAGTTGGGCACGACTCTTGAGGGACCTAGGGATGCTCTGGAGGGACCAACGATAGTGGACGGTGGAGAAACTTCAATTGTTGCCTCATCGATCCTCGTCTGCTCCTCGACAACCTTAGATTTAGGGGGAACTGGCTCTATTACGGTCTCCTCCTCGCTCTCATCCTCACTCTTATCTAGAGTCCTCACTCTTATCTAGAAAGAGAGGTTGACATCAGGAAGTCGAGTGGTGACCAGGCAGTGGCATTCTTCGAGTCCATTCTCATGCCTATATTGAAGGAATCTTGACCAAATATGACCTGGGCATCATGGAATTCTTTCGATGTCTTAAAACTGTCAACCACCTGAGTTAGTTCCATTTGAAATCCTTCGAAGCCTTGAAGGATTCCATGGCTGATCGATGGGCCTTGACGATTTTCTCTTCAGCCTTCTATATGGCCTCGACAGCCGGGCTCTTGGCCTGCTCCTTGGCCTTAGTAAACTGCTCTTTGTCCTTAGCAATCTGCTTCTTGGCTTTCTACTCAATCTCGACAAGCTTTGCAGTGGCCGTCTGAAGTTCCTCCTCCCTCCGTGCAAGATCGGTAGAAGCTTTATTGAGGGACTCCCTTAGCCTATCGACCTCTATCTTGGCCATATCTGTGAGTGCTGTGCCTCTGTGGCATGGGATTTGGCTTTTCGGTGCAAGGCTTGATGGACCTCTGTCTTATGCGTGCGGTTCAAAGTGTTGACCAAAAGGTGGAGCACCTATAGGGAAATCATGATCAGCAGAAAGATAAGAAAAGCCAAAGAATAAAATAGGGGATAAGAATGACAACAGGTACACACAAGTCATGGAGTACCATTGGAGGTTGTCGAAGTCCATTTTGACGATCCTCTTCAGTTCCACAGGAAGCACCGACCTCTCAGCCAGCTCTTTGATAATCCTCCAATCCTTAAGGGTCGCATCCTCAGAATGGAGGTGAGACGGGCGTTGGGATCAGTTTTGCCAGAAGGAGGAGGATGCTGCTTAGGTTTGCAATGGTGGGAAGCTGAGCGGAGGAAGACTGAGCCTTGGTCTTGCGAGAAGGCATCAAAGTAGTAAAAAAGGGACACTAGCGGTGGGGACACCGGCACTGGAGCAACTACAGAATTGGGATTGGAGCCAATGAAGTCTGACTTACAGGAATGAAAGTTCCCAAAACAACTGTGACTTCGATCGTTGAGCCATGCTCATCCGCAGTCTTTCCTTGACGGATCGCTGGCTTCTTGGAGGCACCTTCGGGCACGGGAACCTTCCTTTTTTTCAAAAGGTTCCGCTTTATTTTGGCGATATCCTCAAATCTCATTTTTGCAAACAGTCGAGCTCAGTCAGCAACCTTAAAAAAAAAAGATAAATAAGGTGGATAACTATAGTACTCACCCGTAGATCAGCCTAGCTGAGTCCAGCATTAAAGAGGATCTCATCGGACACCAACTCGTCGACTGAGGAAACCTTGAAGTCTCTGAGGGTTCTAAAGTGACCCTCTTCCTCAGCCCCCAACTTTGAAAATCGGATGCTGAAGCCTCTAGCCGACCCTAGCTCAGCAAGTCTCAATTCTCCAAAGAAGAGTTAGATACTAACAAGAACCACTCCTTCCACCCATGAACGAAAGTAGGAGTGCCTTTAATCAGAGGAGAAACTCTTCTTTGGGAAGAAAAGTACCATCAGTCCCTGGAGTGACGATGCTTTTTGTTGGTGAAAAAAGAGTAGAAAAGATTAATAGATTGCTGGACACTAGCCATGACGCAAAGGATCAAGAAACCTATCATAAATCTAAAGGAGTTCGAAACAATGGCACAAAAGGACAAACCATAAAAACGAAAGAGGTCAAGGATGAAAGGGTGAATGAAAAACTTTGAACCCATCTGGAGGGCTTCCTTATTTATGGTAAGCTGACTAGAGGGCAGGTTATCTACACGCTCACTTGTTTTGAAGAGTTCGAGATCAAAATCAAGAGGATTCCGTATCAAATCCATATCTAGCTCAAATCATCTGGATTCAACACAGAACTATAGTTGTTGGGATCAAGTTCGCTCAGTTCGGCCATCCCCAAATAAAAAGGCTAGAAGGATGTCTAAAGAAAAGAGGGAGGAACAGAGGAATAGATGGACAAAAGAAAACCTACCTGAGAATGAAGGAAGCAGATAAAAGAAGTGGAGCAGTCACCGAGATCTTCAAAAATCCCTCTGAATAGTGCACCGCGGAAGAAGAAAAGAGGCCTCTTATTTCAAAAAGCTACGATAATGAAGAAAAAAAAAGAGTCGAAGAGCCTAGCAGCAGTCGAAAAAGCTAGGGGCAGGTACCTCTTCTATTTATAGCCAGAAAAAGATAATGTTAGGATATCGAATCATTTTTTCCCCAACAAATCGCAAGATGTGGCATACATGGCACCTCTCCATTCAGTCGATCGCTGTTGTCATCTATGCAAATTGGTGCCACAATTCAAACAAGAGGAGGTGAAGCGACGTCCATTTAATTTTCCTATGATGACTCAAGTCATACCACCGCACTTTCGTCCCAAAAATTGCATATGTCCCATCAACTGAAGAGTCTTTCCACATCCTCGACCTCAGAAAAATAAGTGTAATCCTTTCGTCCGATTAAAGTCGGACTCGAGAGTAGGGGGCATATGTTGGACAAAATTCTGTACGGACCAATTATATGTAAAGGCCCAGAACCCAAAGTGTTTATGCCAGACAGGCCTATCAACAGTAATGCTGTGCCGACTCAAGGTCGGCATTACCTTCATCGAGCTAGCCCTCTGCAAAGGCCTAACTTAAGCCTCACCTTTCGAGCAAGCAAGAGCTTGTCGATAGCTACTCGACGATCCTTGCATATTATTGTCAACGATCCCTCGTCGGCCGATCAATCGTGCATTTCTAAATGTCCCTATCTGATAATGCTCTGAGGTGACCGACCCCTAGTCATCGCCGACCAACTCTCGACAGTCTTCAGTTGGCAACTTCATTTGAAATACCGCATCTATCAGACAACAACTATCTCTGGACTGATAAGACAACCACCATTGCTGTACCTCGATAATTTTGCGCGACAATCTCGTGCTCCATGAATCACATCTTGATCGTATGGGATCGTGCCAACTGCTTGTCAATTGAAGCTCCAACTCTCCACTATAAAGAAGTCTCAAAGAGGATCTCCAAAAAAATATGTCATTACTCTATTGTTTATCCTTCTCATTCTTTTGAATGAGAGTTTTGTTTGAGCATTGGAGAATCTTCGTCGAGTCATATTCGATTAGAACTTTTTTGCAGATCACATCTTTAAGAGATTCTTTTCACCATCAACTTCAGCATTTCGATATCAAATGAATTCTCACACCAACGATGAGCAATGCGCGATTAATCATCTTCAACATAAATAATAGGAGAGAATTTTTTTTTTTGGTAAGGAATAATGGAAGAGGTTTTGAAGGATATTTTTGGTTCACGACGTGCCGTTTGGAACCTTTCACTTCAAACCCAAAGGTAAAGGACATGCAACCGCCACCCGAGCTGCTTCTCCCGTTTTTTTTTTTTCTTCCCACCTCCCTTACGCCATCTTTTATGTACGACTCGTGATGTTTAATGTTCTGACCCTTTGTAAGGCTTCTTGTAGTTTTGGAAGGTCATTTATTTATGTAATAAATTTTTAGATAATTTTTCAATAAAAAAAAAATACTGACGTTGGGCACCCATTATATTCTACAATTCTTACTTCAATGGCTGACAAAATTAAAAAAATTAATAAAAAAAAATCATGAAACACCCATAATATGAATCTTGAGATGTTCACGTCTAAAAGAAAAAAACCGTTTAAGATCGGAGATGGATACAGACATAGACAAACGATGATATAGTTTTGTATTTGGAGTTATCCCCCATGGTACCAACTTAGATTCTATATCTTATCAAATATGTCTTAAGATTCTGACTTCATACTAGTATATGGAGCCCGGTATGATAGAAATGATATCCGACAAATCAATTATCCGATTGAAGACCTATTTAGCATTATCTTTTAAAATTTAGGAATAGCATGAAATTTAAAATTAAAATTTATTTGAATTTGATATCTTTTTCTTTGGATATCGAAATTTGATTGTAGTATATAATATGTATATATTTTACAGAGTTTTATAAAAAATTATAAATAATATAAAAGTAAGATGATATGAACTGTACATCTCTGGAGCTAACCATCGTCTCAACCCATAGGCTGGGATTCACATTTCAATTTAAATTACTTGATAATATATTTATATCCTTTAAAATCTTATATATACCAAACAATCATCCAAGCTTCTCCATTTGGCCTCTCCTGGTCTCCCACCCAATTGAGCCGCTTCGGGGTGAAAAAGAGTAGAGAAAAAATTTAAAAAAAACTCATATCATCTTTTTCTCTTTATTTTTTTCTTCAAAAATCATTTTTTTTCTCGAAGATCCGTAGAAAAAAGAGCAGCTAAGGGAGACCGGAAAGGTTTATTAGGTCCCTATTTGGGTTTTTTTCAAGTATATGAGATTTTGTTGAGTTGGTTCCTTATTTGAGAGCTTAATCTTGATAGAAGCATATATTTAGCGGGGCTTTGTTCTTTTCCTTACTTTTGGAACATTGTGAAATAAGATCATTGTTTTGAAAGGTTGGGTTCGGGTCATCGTCGGAACGGAGAAACAATCTTTGGATCGAGCTGGCTGATGTATTTTTAACTTATAATTTTTTTAAAAAGTAATTGCTTTACTTCTTTGGATATGTTTTAATAATTATCGGCACAAAATCAGCATGGCATGTTAGTCGTTATTTTATTTATTTATTTATTTATTTTATTCTATATTTCGGTTAGGATCTCGTGGAATTGGAAAACAA